>NW_024412405.1:43427012-43458231 GCF_014898765.1 Herpailurus yagouaroundi | reverse complement strand
AAAAAAAAAAAAAAAGAGGTTAGAGTGGGAGAGAGCCAAAACATAAGAGACTGTTAAAAACTGAGAACAAACTGAGGGTTGATGGGGGGTGGGAGGGAGGGGAGGGTGGGTGATGGGTATTGAGGAGGGCACCTTTTGGGATGAGCACTGGGTGTTGTATGGAAACCAATTGACAATACATTTCATATATTAAAAAAAAATAAAAATAAAAAAATAAAAATAAAATAGCTTAAACATTTACAAAATTTACAAACTTTATAAGAAAAAGTTCAAAGTAAAGCAGCAGTGTTATTTAATTAAACAGTACTGTCATTATTAAATTCAGGTATTTTTTCATACTTTGTCATCTATTATTGAATTCATCCTCAGAATATTGGCATTTCCGATCATTATATGAAAACATGATGATGTTCAGAAGACGAAAGAAGTATTTTCCTGTGATTTTTTAAGGGACTTGAAGGAAAATTTTACAGAAGCACATTTCCCTCAGCCTTTTTGGGAAACATGCATATTACTGATATAGTCACTAGAAGTGAAAAGGAATTGCTTACAGACCAGATAAAACCTTCTCTGAAGTTGGTGGCAGGGAGTTGTCTTGTGTCATATATCTGCATGAAGGCAGGGTGGATAGCTAAAGAAGGAAGAAGGAGGTAATGTGCTGCATAGATAACTCAAAGTGACAGCCTCATTCTGTGTTTTTTTTTTCCTGCAACTATAAATGTAATATGATTACTAAATGAACACATATCAAGTGAACCAAACTGAAACAATGTGTGTGATCTTTACTGAATGGCATTTGATAACTGGAGAGTTCTTGTTTCCTATTGATTCTGCAAAAAATTACTGAAATATTAGCAGCTTAAAACATTATCATCTTAGAGTTTCATACCTTATTTTTGTAATTTATAAATTGCATTAAATGCTTATTTAAAATGGTCTGAAACTTGATTTGCTACATTGGATGTTTGATGTGTTATTAAGAAAAATGTTGAGTAGCCCTAACTGCATTTACCGATATAGTGCAAAAACATTTGCTTGATAATGGGGATACTTGGATTTTGATCCAAGTTATGCCAGGAAAAAGCTTTATAACATTTTGCAAGCCAATTAATTCCTGTAGGACTCAGTTATCTCATGTGGTGGCCAGACTATATTATAACTTAAGGACCCTTTCAGTTATACCACTTCTAAATATCAGTCCAATATTTCTGGAAAAAAACTCAAATCTACAGATAGCCATATTATGCTGACTGAACTATATGAATTGACATATTATTATTAGAAGAATGTGATTTCAGAACTGTATAGAATAATATACTCTTTGGGTTCCAATTTGAAATATGTTATTTGTTGTGAAATCATTGACTTATCTTACGTTTGCTAATTCAACTAACTCTGTCTTGAGAATCCAGTTTCCAAAATATCTACTGTTGCTTAAGATCATAAAGGTTCTGTAGAAAACAACCTAGCAGGCACCATCACCGTATCTGCTTATTCTCTCTTGGACCAGATTAAGTGTGAAGAAACAAGTTGGAAACAGGTAAGAAACATTTTTTTTTTCGGGCAAGAAAACTTAGGATCTACACTTACACACGGGAATGGAAGAAGATGGAGAAAGCATTTTGAGAATGTAAAGGAGACTGATTTACACATAAATACACTCACACACAAACATACACTTTGCTTACATATACCTTTTTCTTTTTTCCCTGTCACGCTAGTCCAGCAATTTCAAAATCTTACTTATTGATTTGCCTTGCTAAATAGAATTTATTTAAGAAGCAGCATTGGGGTACCTGGGTGGGCTCAATCGTTAAGCGTCTGACTCTTGATTTTGGTGCAGGTCATGATCTCACAGTTTTTGTGAGATCAAGCCCCATGTCGGGCTCCATGCTGACAGTGTGATGCCTGCTTCGGATTCTCTCCCTCTCACTCTCCGCCCCTCTCCCACTCGTGCTCTCTCTAAACATAAATAAATATTTATTTTTTTAAAAGATGAGGTACAAAAGTATATTTCATAGAAGGATCATATACCCATATGATGAGTAAATCTTCAGAATTACCAAATTCTATCAGTACCCCAATAACTCAGAATCACATAGATGAAGGGACTGTTTTGCTTCTGGTCAAAATTGGTTGAAAGACTTTTGGTGGTGGATACGTTGAGATCTCTGCAATAAATTAAAAAGATCAATACAGAATGAGGCCTAAATGAGTTGATTCCTGGGGTAAGGATACATAATATTTTAGATTTGACTGTATTAAAAAGTGTATCATATCAATAAGTCACCATTTATTTTCTTGCAGTGTATAAGGTATTAGCTTTTATTTTGAAATAGCCAGTTCAAAACATAACACAAAAGCATAAAAACCAAAACATTTCTAAGGAGAGATGTATATATCTGTTTCAGACAATAACAAATATGCTTTTTCTGTTATTGTTCTAGTTTTAAATTACCTCCATGGAGTTTATTACTGAGTTGATTTTTACTTGGTGTTGATTAAACGGTACTGTGAAAAGTTTAACTTCAAAATTGCCATGTATCAGGTAATCCAGGCTAGGTGATACCTTATCTTTGACAAGTTAGCATGTTTTTTTTTTTTTTTTGAAAAAAGAATGCCATAATGGTCTTTTCTCAGAAATAATACTCTTTTAGATGAAATGCTTTGATCCTTTGTTATGGATTTTATTAGTTGAGCACATTTTTAATGGAGAAACTATCTCCCAAGAAAGGTAAACTTAAACAACTTTAATGGGCAAGTGCAAATGTATTATTTGTGATCAAGATTCGGCAGAAGACTTAGCATGCAATTTTCTATCTTCAGACTTTAGTTCTCAAAAGATTTTCCTTCACATTTCCTCTCATAGGAAAAATTCCTCCTGTCCTTTAAGCCTTCAGTCTAATTATAATAATGATTAGGATTATTTAAAAAATATGAAATAACTCTATGTGATGGGCTCTTCAATAAGTATATTATATTCACGTCAATTTTTTCTTTGATTTTTCAAATTTAAAAAATTTTTTTTTCAAATTTTTATTTAAATTCTAGTTAGTTAACATATAATGATGTAATGTTGGTTTCAGGAGTAGAATTTAGTGATTCATCACTTAGATATAACACCCAGTGCTCAACACAAGTGCCCTCCTTGATGCCTATCACCCATTTAACCCATCTTCCACCCACCTTCAATCCAGCAACCCTCAGTTTGTTCTCTATAGTTAAGAATTTCATAATTTGGGGGGCCCAGGGGTTCAGTCAGTTAAGCATCTGACTTTGGGTCAGGTTATGATCTCATGGTCCGTGAGTTTAAACATCACATCAAGCTCTGTGCTGACAGCTAGTAGCCTGGAGCCTGTTTCAGATTCTGTGTCTTCCTTTCTCTATGCCCATCCCCGACTTGCACCCTGTCTCTCTCTCTCAAAAATAAACATTAAAAAAAGAGTCATAATTTGCTTTCCTCTATTTTTCCACCTTTCCATATGTTCATCTTTTTTTTTATTAATTTCTACATATGAGTAAAATAATATGGCATTTGTTTTTCTCTTACTGACTTGTTTTGCTTAGTATAATACACTCTAGCTCCATCCACATCATTGCAAATGGTAAGATTTCATTCTTTTTGATGGCCGAATAATATTCCATATATTATTTTATATTATCCATATTTTATATTTATTATCCATATATTATATTATATATACATATATGTGTGTGTGTGTGTGTGTGTGTGTGTGTGAATAATGGTGCTATAAACATTGGGGTGCATGTGCCCCTTCAAATAAGTATTTTTGTATTCTCTGGGTAAATAGTAGTACAATTGCTGTCTCATAGGGTAGTTTTATTTTTAACTTTTTGAGGAAGCTCCATACTTTTTCCAAAATGGTTGCACTGGTCTTCATTCCCAGCAGCAGTGCAAGATGGTTCCCCTTTTTGTACATCCTTGCCAACATCTGTAGTTTCCTGTTTTGTTAATTTCAGCTGTTCTGACATGTGTGAGGGGGTATCTCATCATGGTTTTGATTTGTATTTCCCTGTTGATAAATGATGGCGAGCATCTTTTCATGGGTCCGTTGGCCATCTGGATATCTTCTTTGGAAAAATGTCTATTCATGTCTTCTGTGCATTTCTTAACTGGACTATATGTTTTTTTGGGTATGGAGTTTGATAAGCCATTTATGGATTTTTGATACTGACCCTTTATCAGATATGTCATTTGCAAATATCTTCTCCCATTCCACAAGGTGTTTTTAGTTTTGTTGACTGTTTCCTTCACTGTGCAGAAGCTTTTTGTCTTCATGAAGTCCCAATAGTTCATTCTTGCTTCTGTTTCCCTTGTGTCCAGCAATGTGTCTGGTAAGAACTTACTATGGTCGAGGTCAAAGAGGTTGTTGCCTGTGTTCTCCTCTAGGATTTTGATGGTTTCCTGTATCACATTTAGGTCTTTCATCCATTTTGAACTTATTTTTGCATATGGTGTAAGAAAGTGGTCATAATTGGGCAACCTGGAAGAAATGAATAAATTTCTAGACGTGTAAAAACTGCCAAAACTGAAATAGGAAGAGATAGAAAATTTGAACACACTCATATCCAGCAAAGAAATTGAATTAGTAATCAAAAATTGCCCAAACAAACAAGAATTCTGGGCCAGATGGCTTCCCAGAGGAATTTTACTAGATACTTAAAGAAGAGTTAATATCTATTCTTCCCACTTTGTTCCAAAAAATAGAAATGGAAGGAAAACTTCCAAATTCACTCTACAAGGCAAGAATTACCTTCATTGCAAAACCAGACAAAGATCCTACTAAAAAGGAGAATTATAGGCCAATATCCTTGATGAATCTGGATGCAAAAATTCTCAACAAGATACTAACAAATTGAATCCAATAGTACATTAAAAGAATTATTCACCATGATCAAGTGGGAGTTACTCCTGGGCTGCAGAGATGATTTGATATTTGCAAATCAACCAACATATAGAGTATTCCTCTCCTTCTGAAAAATCACAACTGTTAATGCTATCCCCACAACAACACAACCCTGTATTTTAATTATTAGATCATATATCATGGCAAAATCTTTAAAATCTAAATAAGTAAATTGTTTCTATTGCATAGAAGATGTGAGATATTAATTAAATCAAGTTATCATTATTAAAGCAAAAAAAATTTTTGACAGGTTGGGCACCAGTTAATACTGTAAGATTTTCATTACAATAGAGACACAATTTTTCTAGGCCATTTTACTTGTTGCTCCAGACTTTGAACAGCCATTGGGGATACATACAAGTCATTCTGCATGTTTCTATGTATGTCAACAATGTAACACCTTTTCTGGTATTGTTCTTGAGTTGTTTAAATGACCCTTTAAATTATTAGAAATCATCTGTATTAAGAGGAGATGTGAAGAGTACTTGGTTTGCTTGTACCCTAGACTTAATATCCAGGTAGAAGACTTAGGAAGAAGCAATTTTCAATCATCGTTTTTTTTTTCACAAAAACTTGTCTGACATTTATAAAAATAGTAATTGACAGAGAGTGTGGCATAACTGTTATGATCATTTTTGTATATTTTATGCTGCCTAAGAAATTGTGTCCGAAATTACTGTTCTGTCAGACATTATGCTTTAGGAGAAAATAGAGTTATCTGGATTTGAGGCTGCTTAAACATGGTTTCTAAATACATAACATTAGGAATAAAACTGAAACAATATATAGCAGAATAAATCAAGTCATTGCTTTACATCTAGGCTTTGAATAACTTTAACAAACATTTGTCAGAGGAAAATGTCAGAACTTAAGATTTTTTACTGTGGTCAGCTGTGAGTATTCCTTGAAATGATTACAGGCTTTGTTCAATCTAGACTCACCACTGTAACAGAAAGACATTTTAATATCTTTTTTGAAAACTTTTATGTATGTTATGCAAAACTTGTGTAATGCTCCATTTTTTAAAATCTACTTCACTAAAAACCGAATCATTGTTGTTAGATGGGGAAGTTTTAAAATCAATCAATTAACTCTTCTGCATTATAATGATAGGAGGTCAGTAAAGCACAGTGAATTGAACTATCTTGAACTATTATTTCCCTAAAAGCAAATCATTAAAATAAGCACCTACATATATAAACAGGAAATACTGAATAGTAGATCAATTATTTTCTATAACTCGAAAGGAATTGAATTTCTTTTGAAAATCATCAATTATTTTTAAATTACTTGATATTTAAGTATTACTCTTATAAGACTGTAGAGGGACAGTAGCTTCACAGGTTTCACATAATTACTATAGTAGAGAGTAGAAAAGTTATGAGTTTTCAACTCATATTTAAAATGCCACGGGGACTTCTGGTTTAGTCACTTGATTAGAAAAACGGCATTGGAAAGAAGTCTAGCTGAAAAGACACCATTATTTCAATTAATGTGACGAATAGACACAAATTTATACACAATTAAATCACAGTACTTTAACATTAAAAAAAATGAACTATAAACCCCTTTCCTATAAAACTCTCTAAATTAATTCCAATTTCTGTTTCATCCAGTGGCCAAAAATAGAATCTTATAATCATTTTTAAACTTTTTTTGCTTCTACTTTCCTATGCCCCTTTGTTGCTTATATCTCAGTAATGTTTAAGAAGGTTTTAAAACCAGTAATGTAAAGCGTAAGTAGGTCTGATGGAAAGATATCCTGTAAATATCCAGGAAGTGGATATTAAACACACTAGGAACACGGGGACGATTCACTTGCAAGACATGAGAGGCACCCGGCCAGTCATACAGTATAAAATGTTCAGTCAGGGTGGTGCAGGATATATTTGACAGTCCAGATGGAATCCAGCAGGCAGCTTCAGAGCAGGGAGTACTGAGACCCAAACCAGAAGAGGATTTAGAGAGAGTAGGCATCAAAAGACATAAGGCAGCAGGTATCAGAGCCCAGATTTTGGGCACAGAAACGAGGGCAGGAGTCCAGAATCTAATGGGGCTGACAACATTTATCTCAGTACTGATGATGAGGTATCCGGTACTGATCATGGGGCTCTGAGCAAAGTCTGATATTTTACAGGATTACTCAAGTATCTATTCTCAAGATCTTAGTTTGTCTCTAAGGATGAGATCTGAGTCATTCCTTCTTGCATTGAAGAGCCATTCAAAATCTTTAAAATTCTTCTTCTATGTCTTTTGTGGGGAGCTCTCGGATCTACTCCCATTGCAACTGCCTTAATAAAAATTCTGTTCATTCTATAACCTATGTTAGTAACTTCTTCAGTGACTAGTCTACTATTATTCCCTTTCTTCTTTAATCCAAACCAGATAATGTTGCTTGATTAATCTGCCTCAATAAAGCTAAATTCAGTTAACTTAATGGCTCTGATTTGTGTACCAAATTGGGTGCAAATTTCTCTTTATGATATTCAAGACTCTTTATAACAGAAACTCAATTTATTATTTAAATCTGATATTTCATTACTTAAGTCCCATGCCTTATTCATCCTTTTTATGCAAGTTTGCTTCACCTATTCTGAAGAATAGTATTTACTGGGTTTTTAAACATAGATTTTCCAAATATTTTTTGTTTGTTCTTTCTGCTGAAAATATAACCATAAGCCTCTCTTTAAATTTTCTTTCAATGAAAGTTTAATATTCTCATAAATGACACCTACCGAACCAAATTCTCTTTATGCCCTTTCTTTATCATCTTATTTCAATAAAAATTTTTTTTTTTGAACAGTGGAGGTGTGGGGTTAGGGGTTGTGAATTAGCTGCAGATCTTTTTTCACATTTGCATGAGAAAAATATGAGCTGCCAGGGTCTGGGGAGAACAGAACGGATTCAATCTACACGGCTTCTCCTTAACACAGATTGCTGAAGTTACTTTAATGATACAGGAATCCAGGTCAACCACTGTGACCACCAACAAAAATCTTTATTGATTGATTTTGCTATGAATGCTTTCATTTGAATATCTATCATCTATCTATCTATCTATCTATCTATCTATCTATCATCTTCTATCATCTTCCACAGGTGTATACATACATTTAACGCATATATTCCTATATCCACATACACATTCCTACAGCTTTGGGCTGGATTTGTTTCTAGAATGACATCTGTAGTTAGATTTCTCAAGTTCAGCTGCTTGCCCAGAACTACTTGTTTATTTAATTTCAAATTTATACTCATACTGCTTTATACTTAGATTTCCATATGTTGTGCCATTCTGTCACTAACTACAGTATGTTGAGTACAAGGTGTCATATATTTATCTTATTTCCATAACTTTTCTTATACTTTATTAGTCTGGATGCCTATGATTTAGGATTCTGTGTAATTAAAGCCCTGAAATAATTTTGGTAAATTAAGAAACATAATTAATAACTATGAAAAAGTGTGGGACACCTGAGTGGCTCAGTTGGGTAAGCGTCTGACTCTTGATTTCCGCTCAGGTCATGATCTCAGCTTACGACCTGATCTCACGGTTTGTGGGTTGGAGCCCTGTGTCAGGCTCTGTGCTGACAGCATGGAGCCTGCTTGGGATTCCTGCTCTCCCTCTTTCTCTCTGCCCCTCCCCTGCTCACACTCTCTCATTCTTTCTCTCAGTCTCAAAATAAATAAATAAACTTAAAAAAACTATGAAAAAGTATTATCTACTTCTAATTTTTATGATAGATAAGTATCTCGAAAGAAAAATTTTCATAAAAATCAGTCCATGGTATCCCAATACGACAGTTTTTATTAGTATTTTCAATTACCACTGGAAAAAAATGAATCTTGAACATAAGTTTCTTTATGGAGGTCCAAGGCCTAAATTCTATGCATTAATATATAGATTTTAATCAGCATCAAATGAGTTCGGGAAAAAAAAGAAAGTAAATATTAAAATGCTCAATAAATAAAGTTAACTTCATTAATGCTGCCATTAATTTAACATTTTGGTTACATGATATTCTTTTTTTTTTAATTTTTTAATGTTTACATTTTGAACGAGAGAGACAGAGCGTGAGCAGGGGAGGGGCAGAGAGGGAGGGAGACACAGAATCCAAAGCAGACTCCAGGCTCTGAGCTGTCAGCACAGAGCCCGACATGGGGCTCCAACCCACGAACCATGACATCATTACTTGAGCCGATGTCGGATGCCTAACCAACTGAGTCACCCAGGCACCTCTACATGATATTCTTTATTCCTACCACTGTGCCATGCTGTGTGCTCTGTGTATTTTAAATTTTAATATACATTAACACTGTTCTTGACCTCAGGTTTAAATTTTAATCTGGAGTTCTGTTGTGCAAATATCTCCAAGTACTTCCAAAACGTTCCAAAACACAAATTTGGAAATAAATTCCTTTTCATCCTGAAGGTGAGCAAATGTTCTTAGGGAAAAAAAAATTTTTGATAATATAAATATGGTTATCCTTTTATAAAAATATAAAAAGTGTTTTATCACAAGCATACCAAAGTGTATTAAAACAAAGAAAGCTATCTAGAGGTGTCAACAAAGAAAGATATTAAAAACAAATGAATTAGCATTTATGTTGGTGAAATAAAATCTACCAGGAGATTTTTAACCAAGGAAGAGATTTTAAAACTTTAAACATCCAGAAGAATGTTTATCAAATTAGGCATTTAAAATATATATTTATACTAGCATTTTTTAAATGGTTATTATTTCCCAACTGTAAATAAGAATGTCTTTTACAAGTCATTTGAATCTGGTTTGCTTATATTTCACAAGAAAGTCTCATCATTTTTTTCTCCTAGCAACTCACCAGAGGCAAGAGACTGATTTAAGATAACAAAAAAATTGCTTTCACGATAAAAATACAATCAGGACCTGGATTTCTGAATCCGGGACTGCAAAATGATGTATGTATAATATGCAGATGAGACCTGGGGACAACTAAGGTTGCTAACAGAGATTCCTGACCTCACTGGAGAGCTTTTTCATTTATAAAGTGATGCTCACATAATCCTCACTGTAGCAGATGTCAGGACAAGTATCCTTAATGGACAAAAGACGCAGTTTATACCAACAGCTTGGTGCCCAAGATCAAGGAGTGATCAGGATATAAAATAAAAACAAATCCAAAATCTCTGGGTGGCTAGACTAATGTCATTTTCTTTGCATGTACCACTTCCATATGTAATAGAGGTAACTTCTTTCCAAATTCATTTCAGTGGCTTAGGGAATGCAAAGAATTTCTAAGAACAAAATAAAGGACTGTGTAGAGGTTCCAACATCATTCTTTTGCATGTGGATACCCAGTATCCCAGTATCCCAGTATCATTTGTTGAAAAAGCTATTATTTCCTCCATTGAATTGTCTTGGCACTCCTGTCAAAAATCAATTGACCATAAATATGAGGGTTAATTTCTGGGCTCCCAATTCTATTCCATTGATCTATATGTTTATCCTTATGCCAGTACCACACTGTTTGGATTACTGTGAATTAGTTTTGAAATTAGGAAATGTGAGCCCTTCACCCTTCTTTCTTTTCAGGATTGATTTGGCTATTCTTGTGTCCATATACATTTTTATGTGAATTTTAGGATCAGCATCCCAGTTCCTGAAAAAAATTCCAGTGAGGATTTTTGTAGGAATTTTGTTGCATCTGTTCATCAATTTGGGGAGTATTGACATCCAGGAACTTGAGATGTCCTTCTATTGATTTAGGCCTTTTTGAATTTTTTTCAGCGTTTTTTACTTTTCAGCAAATAAGCCTTGTTCTTATTTTATTTGGTTTATTCCTAAGATTTTTATTAATTTTGATGCTTTTATAAGTGAAATGATTTTCTTAAATCCATTTCTGCATGGTTAATTGCTAGTATGTGGAAATAAAACCAGTTGCTACTGGCTACAGTAAGACTTTTTATACTGATAAAAAATAAGTGTAATAATTAAGTGGGCTTTTTGTGTACAGCCCACTGGAAGTCGAATTCTGTTTAAAGAGATATAGAGAAAAAAAATCAATTTCTGATTTATCCAAGTTCTTCATGTCTCTTAAAATAGGTGTCTTTTTAAACACTATAGAAAATACATAGTTGTATGCACATATTAAATTGTTAAAAAAACAAAAATGGTGCAGTAAAATTATTCCAAATAAATTCTCGGTTACTTATTACTTCTGGAAAAATCTGTTATGTGCATTACTTGATACATTATACTTCACCACGCCTTTTGCTTCTAAATATATCTGTTCAGCACTAAATGCAACTACTATAACAATATCATCAACAATCATTTGCTTTGTTTTCTGTATGTTTTATTTCCTAGGCCTAATGGAAATATTAGACTTTGGTCTCTGAAACTACTGAACTGGATATGCTGAGGTTAACTTATAGATGCTTGTAGTTGTGTGTGTGTGTGTGTGTGTGTGTGTGTGTGTGTGCCTGTACATGTGTGTATAATTTTTTTTGTTAATTTTTTTAATGTTTATTTTTGAGAGAGAGCGAGAGAGGCAGAGCATGAGCAGAGGAGGGACAGAAAGAGAGAGAGAGAGAGGGAGAAACAGAATCTGAAGCAGGCTCCAGGCTCTGAGCTGTCAGCACAGAGCCCGATGCAGGGCTCAATCTCATGAACCATGAGATCATGACGTGAGCCAAAGTTGGTTGCTTAACCGACTGAGCCACCCAAGTGCCCCTTAATTTCTCTCTCTCTACATATATATTTCCTCATCTCATTTTTTCAAAGGGACATAGAATCCTTGTCCTCATTTGGTAGCTGTTTTTCCCCCTCCTTGGGATTTTTACTTTAAATCTATGTATGATTTTTAATTATAATTTTACCACTCAATGAACCTCACAATGGCAACATTTTAGCATCTACCCACCATGGCAGATGGCAAACTAATGAGGCCTGCTCTACTTGCATACTGATATCTTTTCTACATAACACTTCTCTGATCCACAGGGAGGTCAAAGAGCAAGTTTTATTTATCTTCTTTGTTTCATTTGATCCTTAAAAATCATAAGGCTGATTATTACAGAATGTACATTTTACACCTCTTAATTACACTCATTAATGTTTGTTTCATACATTTGACAAATATGATTGAAAAAATCACTGTCAGTGCCAGTAATGTTTTCGTGATTTAAAATTGTAAATGCAGTGTTGAGTTAACCTCAATCACTTTCACCACATTAAGAAGTCCTTCTTCCTGAAGCAGAAAATAAATTATTTGCCAAATAAATGTGTGTGTGTATATAAAAAACATATACATACTTGTATACAAAAATTTTTAGAATACATAAGTATGTAAATTTTTGGCACTGGTGTATTTAAAATGAATCTTATTAATAAGTGACTAAGCTTTTCTCAGGCTTTTGCAAGCTTTCACATTTAAAGACCAATCCATTAGCAATCATTTTAGTCTGAAGATAGCCTAAAATTTATCTCCATAGTCAGTGAATATTCTCAGAAACAAAATCATCATTAACTGAAATGTCTTTCATGAGGTGAGGCCTTATCTAGCTTGTCCATCACTACCTTTTACAATTCTTGGCATAGCGTAGCTGTTCATTACAAAATGAAATAAAGTAATCTTCTTAATATTCACTTTATCTTGATACTTTTTCATCCTTTTCAAATGTTGGTCAAAGGAATAATTTTGTACAAGGAAAGGTCATGAAATGAGTACAAAATTAGCTTGAAGTTTCTCACAAGTACCAAATGAGCATACCTTAAATCAGAATTACATATTGCAGGTATTTCTAAATAATATGTAATAAAAATAATAAAATATGCTGATTCATTTGTCACTATTTTATGTCATTATTGTATTCCCCCCAGTTTATCATACATAAGTCAAACATAGAAAGTATTTATATTTATTAATTCATTAACAAAATCTTTTTTACCCATTTCTTTTAGCATTTATTTGACATTCCTGTCTATTTATTGTCTTTTCTCTCCTCTTTACATTTGAGTTTAGTGAAGTGATTATGTCTATTTCCCCACCTTTTTTTTCCTTCTATGAGTCCAGGCACATATTACTTTGCAGAAACTATGCTCCCTAAAGTTATCAGGGGTCTTTGTTAGTTGCCACTGAGCAGTAGAGCACACTACACTTATGTTTTGTTTTGTTTTGTTTTGTTTTTGTTTTTGTTTTTGATAGAGAGAGAATGTGTGAGTGTAGAGGGAGAGAGAAAATCTAAAGCAATTTAAGCAGGCTCCACACTGGGTGATTTCATTCTTACCACTGTGAAATCATAACCTGAGCCAAAATCAAGAGTCGGTAGCTTAACAAACTGAGCCACCCAAGTGCCCCAAATACTGCAGTTATCCTAATTGGCCTCTGAGGTAGATGTTTTGACTGGCTTTCGAATACTGCTTCCAATTCTTCAGGTTTGTGTGGAGTATGGTTGCACATTTAGCTACTGAAAGGAAGTATGGTTATGCCAACCCAAACAAAGCTAATGTCACTCAATCATTACCCAGTGTACTGAGTACTGATGCCTGGCCAATTGTTGCATGGCAATCCACTTATAAAATGGAATTTTTTCCCCCATAAAAATGGCCCAATATTAAAAATAAGGCATGGGAAGAGATCTGCTGAATGCTCCTGGGAAAAAAGTCACCTCACTCTTCAGACAGTCCGACTACACATTTCTTCTGGATGTGGTCATGTGGAGATAAGCATTTTGAACTGCTACAGTCATGCAGCCATCACTAGGGGGAAAACTCCAGCAAAAGAAGAGGGTAAATTGACAGAATGAGCAGAACAACAAACAGCAAGCCATAAGGAGAATAAGGTGCTATTACTTGGGTGAATTATCAGAAAGGGGTGTGTGTACATCTTTCAGCTGAAGAGTATTTAAAACAGAACTAAAAAATACATTACCCCTCAGCCTTATCAAAACGACATTCAATCCACTGTTAACTTGTCTTGATTCTCACTTAAAAACATAACTGATCTTTTACTCCTCTGAGACAATCCTTTGTCACATACAATGTCTATGTCACAAGTCTATGTAATTGCACTTGTCATTGACCTAGTTTTTATATTTCTTTTTCCTATCAGAATCTGAACCTTTTAGAAGAGAGGCCATGGCTAATTTACCTGTGTACACCCACCTTGTGGAACTTAAGTGACATTCAGCCACATTTGCTGGTGGACCTAATGAATTAAACACACACACACACACACACACACACACACACACAAATAAATGAGAAATTGGTGAATGCTTTCATTAAAATATGGTTCATCCCTGGGGTGCCTGGGTGGCTCAGTCGGTTAAGCATCTGACTTCAGCTCAGGTCATGATCTCACAGTCTGTGAGTTCAAGCCCTGCTTCGGGCTCTGTGCTGAAGGCTCAGTGCCTGGAGCCTGCTTCAGATTCTGTGTCTCCTTCTCTCTCTGCCTCTTCCCCGCTCAAAATCTGTCCCTCTCTTTCAAAAATAAACATTAAATTTTTTTAAAAAATAAATATTGTTCATTGCTTAGAAAGTGTACAGTTTAATTCAGAGTAAATACTCATCCATGTATTTTCCAACTTATTTGAAAACAAAATGTGACTTGAGTTCGTCTGTAAATATTATGGATGACTGATATGGTTTCCCTGTGACATGTTTTGAAAAACACCCTCAGATAAAATCATTAATTTGATGCCATAAAAAGTATATCGATGTTTCTCTTCTTAGTAATGGTTAGTTATTTTGCAATGTCAATTTTATCAAAAATAACTATGTGGTTTTTCTCTATCTTAAAGCAAACAGAAGAAAAGGATAATGCTGAAAAAAGTAAAGTGCATATTATAACTTCAATATAGTAATTTTCAGATTCTGAAGTCCCTGATCTTCTTACAAACTAAGAAAGTAACACTTTTTAGTATTTTTAAAAAGCCTAGTGGAACTTTTATTAAATAGCAATGAATCTGCCCAAACCTTTTGGTTTTTTGTTCTTCTTTGATACAATTATATCAACTATGTACATTGATACCAGAGAGAAAGAGACAGAGAGATAATGATATGATTCATAAACAAATGAATAAATTATTTAGTATAGTAATAATAAATAAATCCAGTTTCAAGTAGATGAAGCAATATCAATAAAGTGGTTATTTGCTGGAAATTTTGGAATTTCTACAAATTCTTTAACAATTTCCAATAATGAAATCTCTATTACTTAATTTTTAGATTCAGAGCAATTATTTTTTTGGCTGACCAGCTTAGAAAATTTTCAGTCATTGTAAAAACAATTAAAAGTAAGAATTGTTATCTGGCAACAGAGATAAAGCAAAAGTGGAAAACAGTTATGACAGAAGAAACATGTTGTCAGACATCTTTTGGAACTGAGTATTTATCATGTTCACTTCTGGTTCTGAAGGAGTTATTTCTGGGCATTCTCCACGTCAACAGGAAGAGAACTGACATAAGAATCTATTTCCTATTTCTCTTTGAGTAGGTGATTGTGAAAGGAACTCAGGTGACTTAATGTAGTTCAAAGAGAGCTTACATTTGAAATGAAGGGGAGCTTCACAGAGAATCCTGGCTGGTCTCCCAGAATACTGCATTACCTTGTTCAGTTCAACACAGTCTAAAATTGGCCCTTAGTTTAAAGGCTAAGCAACCTGCTTTGCCAGCAATTGGCCCTGGAGTGTGAATCTGTCTGTGAGGGATGGATTCATGTTAGCAAAGCTCACAGAAGGGGGGATATCTCCTTCAGAGTGAGAAATGTAGCTGACATCAGGGCCAGAAGAATTTCTATGACTAAGGTCATCATCTTCCCTGCAAAAATTCTATATGGAAGTCAAATTACACCTAATATGTAAGCACATTCACGTGTAAAGCACTGTCTTAAATGCTTTACCTGCATTCTCTCATTTAACTTTCCTAGTAATCATGAAGAGACTATTATTGGTAACCTCATTTCACAGATGAGGAAACTAAAAGTCAGAGAGGTTAAGTGATTCCCGGTAAAATTGCTGGATAATTGGAGGAGACAGAATTTGAATTCAAGTAATCAGGTTCAGGAATCAGTGTTTTAATATAATATGCTACACTACCTTTCTTGACAGGAAACACGATTTGACGGTTTTATTTTCCCCTGCCTCATCTAGCTTGATACTAATTTCTCCATGCTAGAGATATACTTGGAAACAGAATGGCCCAATATTTGGATCAGAACCCTTTTATCCTTAGACGGATATTCAGTAAGTACTACAAATATGTGTGATAGTGATTCCTCATTTTCTAAATTTCCACCACAGATAATGTTATTTTAGGATATTGAAATATACATATGTAAAAATATACTCTAATTTCAATTATAAAGATTTAAGGGGCAATTTCTGGTGGTCTTGTGTATCTTTTATTTGATCCATTGCAACTGGTATTACAGTTTAAGTCTCAGAGAGTTCTACGAATCGTAAATTATTAGGACAAAAAACTTTGTGGAAGTCTCCTGGTAACTGCTAAGTCAAGATCGCTTTAACTGCCTGTATTTTGCAAAGAAAGATGGGTAAGTCGTCTTTTACTCTTTATCTGCATTAGGGAGATAGGAAGAGGCACAGGAGAACATTTCTTTCTTGTCAGTTTTCCCCTTTCCATATTCTATAGTGAAAGTTAAATGAAAATGATAAGCAACTAGAATTTCAGCCTTATTCATTATTATAACCCCTAAGGGACACTCTGCTTGAGGTCTTTTAATTTTGCAATTAACAAAGAAAAATTTGACCTTGTCTGATATTGTGTCTAATTGCCCAAAATTCTAATTTAAAAGACGATCTCTAAGGATTTGCACACCTGACCCCCCCCCCCCCGCGGGGCGGGATGGCTTAGTCCTACGGGGCCTCAGAATTTTATCATTTGTTGAGAGAGATTCGAGCTGAAATCATGTATCTATATTGACTCTCCCTTTCACAGACAGTATCTTACTATTCTTTTCTATAACCAGGAGATATTATTCTTTTTTTTAAGTTTATTTATTTATTTTGAGAGAGAGAGAGAGAGAGAGAGTATGGCAGAGACAGAGGCAGAGAGAGGGAGAGAGAATCTCAAGCAGGCTCCACACTCAGTGTGAAGTCCTATGTGAGGCTCGATCTCACGAACTATGAGATCATGACCTGAGCCAAAATCAAGAGTCCGACACTTAACCAGCCATGCAAGAGCTCCACAAGGTATTATTCTTAAATTAAGTGCTGAACAATTAAAGAACAGAAGAAAAAGATGACTTAAATAATAAATACACATTTTCTGTCTTAAAAATATTAAGTATCTTCTAATCTAATATGTAATTTGGCCTTCTAACCAGACATTAGAGATTTAAATAGGCCAGATATTATATTCAACTTACAAGTGTGAAATCTCAGTGTCAGATCTGTTGTGATTGACTCAAAGCCATCAATTTCAAAAGTGAGGAACCAGGAATTTAAAATAGTGTCTTCCTGATTCCCCTCTCCCATGATTTTCCTCTTCCATTACCTCAAGATCACACACCTGTTTGATGGCATTGACAGTAACAGACTTGTCAGAAAGCAACAACAACAAACAACAAAACCCTGAAATTTCCAACTTGGATCCCTAAATTATCTCTTCATTCAATTTTCTCACAAGTGTCATTTATGTTGTGATTATGAAAGTTTCTTAAGCTCATTTTATATATATCACAGAAATATTCCAAAGCTGCAAAATACAAACCTTTCATGATATCATATTCAATTGTAAGAGTAAAATTGCATAAAAATTTGCATGTGCTCCTGGGAGTTAAAGGAGCATACCTTCCTATTCACATGATCTACATATCTAGAAAAGCATCTACAAACAAGGAAGGTAAAATCCACCTCTGGAAAGCAAAGTGACTATGGTGCAAAGGCTTAACAGGATTTGTTTAAAATGCTGCGTTAGGGGCGCCTGGGTGCCTCAGTCAGTTAAGCGGCCGACTTCGGCTCAGGTCATGATCTCGCAGTCCGTGAGTTCGAGCCCCGTCGGGCTCTGTGCTGACAGCTCAGAACCTGGAGCCTGTTTCAGATTCTGTGTTTCCCTCTCTCTGACCCTCCCCCGTTCATGCTCTGTCTCTCTCTGTCTCAAAAATAAATAAACGTTAAAAAAAAATTAAAAAGAATACATAAAATTCTGGGTTAGATTAAAGTTCTAGCACACTTACAGTACATTTTTGATATAAAAAATTTTATAAATAAATTTAGGAATTTATTCTGGACTTAAAAATATGTGCACTCGGGGGGGATCTGGGTGCTCAGTTGGTTAAGCATCTGACTCTTGGTTTTGGCTCAGGTCATGATCTCACAGTTTCATGGGTTCGAGACCCACATCAGGCTCCATGCTGACAGTGAGGAGCCTGCTTGGGATTCTCTCTCTCCCTTTCTCTCTGCCCCTCCCCCACTTGCACTGTCTCTGTCTCTCTCAAAATAAATAAATAAACTTTAAGAGAAAATGTGCATTTTGATCTGTTTACACTAAAATGTCCAGGTTAAAAAGAAGAGCATGTTGGAGGTGAAGAAAACTTGGTGGAGTGTCAAACCGAAGCATACATCTTACCTCAGCCAATTGTGGAGATTTTTAAAAGTTGCTTCTTTACTCGTGATTTTAGTTTTTAAATCAATCACAGGTGTTAAGTCATGTGCGATGCTCTCAACAGTCTCTTCTTTATCTGAGGTTTTTTTCCCTCTCTGTTTTTATCAACTATCGTGCAGTCAAATGAATCATATCCACTAATCTGATCCCTAGTTTTCTGTACCCAAAAAATAAGACACCTGTTATGCTTCATTTCCCACAGCAGTAGTTCAAATTATACTAATAGTTTTCCAATACCAGACATTATGCTAAATAGTTTAAATAGATTTCTCATACAGTCATTAAAAGCAAAGCTGATTTAGGTACAATTGCTATTCCCATTTTACATATGAGTTAAGTATATTTTAGGAAGCTTTAGCAACTTTCCTAAATTTATTTTGCTGATGGTGAGAATAGGCTATGGTCTGATAGTATTACTCCCTATTTGTGTGAAGAATTCCTTCGAGTTGGCTTATTTTTATATTTTTAATAGGAATCCAATCTTACCCCATTAGAGACAGAACCAAAAATAGAAAGAGAGCTTGCTTCTAACCCAGGCACACCTGGGTCTGAATCACATGTCTGTTATTTCAATAACTTAATTTTTATATTTATGAAATAGAAACATACTCTACCTTGTAGATTCCTTTGGTGGGCAGTGAGGGGAGCTGATATAATATATAAAACTTCCGAGACAATAACTGAGGCAAAATTCACACACTACAAATTTGTGGCAAAAGGGAGTCAGTTCATGCTGTCACCTATGTCCTTAGAAAGTACCTCAGTGGTACCTTAACAATTTCATGGAACACAGGGTCCTTCTTAAAAAACGATGAAATTAAAATGTCAAAATTAAGTAGCATTTTGCTTGGACCACTGTAATCTATTGCACTATAAATTTTACTTTAAAATAATAATAAAGGGGCATCTGGGTGACTCAGTTAAGTGTCTGACTTTGGCTCAGGTCATGAAAGGACTGCTTATGAGTTCACGCCCGTATCAAGCTTTGTGCTGACTGCTCAGAGCCTGGAGACTGCTTCAGATTTTGTGTCTCCCTCTCTATCTGCCCCTCCCCAACTCTGACTCTGTGCCTCTTTCTCTCTCAAAAATAAATAAACATTAAAAAAATTTAAATAATAATATTCATTTTGTCAATTAGCTGTTCAAGTGAGAAAATAGGCCCAATCCCCAAACCAATAGAACAATAGTTATATTTTTGATTCATTGTAGATCAGGATGTTTATATAATAGGGAAATTAGACTAAACTCCTTAAACTGATTGCAGCTTTTTCATCATCTGTCACAAACTGAGAAACAGAAGTGCTATTTACATTCATGAACCTGGAATATACTTCTGGCTCTATACAGAAAAATATCTATATCTATATCTATATCCATATATCACATATAGAAATTTGAGCTTAAGGGAAGAGATTCTTCATGCCAATTTTGATTGCTTTATATTTTTATGTTTATATGCATGGTATTTAGGAGATTTCTTTTTAATATATCTACTCAACATAAGAGGTTTTTATGAATATGATTAAATACACAGTAATCTACTCATTATCTTAATTATTTGTATGGAATGCAAATTGTAGTCTGAAGCTGTTCAATCAATGTATTTTTGGAAAAGTCATGCAGAGAATCAACATTAAACAAGTATTTGCTTTCAATTAGGAATGTGTGACTTTCTCAGAGCCAATCATTTGGAAATATAATTTGCACACTAATTGTAATTTGCAAAGTCATCTTCCAGTTACATTGCTTCTTGGTCCCTATATTTTTATGTTAATTTTAACTTTCATCTCTAGATGGTGCTCTAAGTACCTGCATTGCAGCCAAGTATGTTAACAACACAATAAAAGGTAAAAGAAACAAAAGTTTCAAAATAAAAAGTGATCAAAAACCAAATAAATTGACTTAGAAAATTCTTGGAACTTTTGCTTTAGGCCAGAATAGCATATGCTGTGAGGTGATTAAGCCCATGACAAAGATGTTTGAGTGCTGTCCTTATTAGAATTAGGAAAACAGTGACTGTAGAGAAGTATTTTAAATCTAGTTAGCAAATTCAGAATTGATATTTCCCCAATTAACTTATATTTCTTTTCTGACATCTATGAATTGTAGTGATAAGTGTTTGGTGGAAGAAACAACTATACCCAAACACATTAACCACAAATTAACTTATTCAAGTCCTTTAAGATATCTTGGGACTAAAGCCATAGCTAAAGGAAAAGATGAAAACAGTTAATTAAGGTTTTATTTAACTATCAGTGATTGGCAAACTATGGCTTCAAAGCCAAATCTGGCCTGTTGCCTGTTTCTGTGACTTTCATGAGCTAAAAATAGCTTTTTCATGCTTAATATTGTTTTTAAGTCAAAAAAGTATAATATTTCAAGACACATAGAAATTATAACAAGTGTGAGTTTCAGTGGCTATAAAGTTCTATCGGAAAACTGCCATGCTCATTTAAGTGTTGTCTACAGCTGCTTTGGTACTATATCCGCAGAGTCCAGTACTGGGACAGACACTGTATGGACTACTAAGCCTATAGTATTTAATATCTGGCTTTTGCAGAAAAGGCTCACTCAATTCTGTACTAAATGAAAGTTGCAGACTGTCGCATGATTTAGCTAGCTGGTAACACTGTTATTGGGATGACAGCCAAAATAAACAGATAAACTGAGCTCTAACCTTTCACCTTAAGTTAACAGGACACAATCAAGTCAATAGGAAATTTTTCATAATTTTAAAATTTGGTATTTTAGAGGATTTCTCACTAAAGGAAATCCTGATTCTTATATCTTCCCAGGAAGAAAATAATGTATTCAAAGATCAAAACTTAGCTAAAGTTATCATTTTAGTATCATGCAGCTAAGACAATTCCAATGCAAACTACATAGAATTTTAGTGAATTTAAATAGGTTATGAATCTGTTATCTGGACTGTATATTATTCTATAATTGTCCCCAATGTGACACTTGCATATTAATGAGAATTTTGATCCTCCTAAGTATGTTAATTTTTATCAATTGTTCCAACAAAGTATTTCTTTGGAAAGAATTACAGAAATACTGTTTCTGCTGCTACACTTCAGAGCCTTATCATCCCCCTCTTTTATAACCCCTGTGGTCTCCATTTTTATAATTGTGTTATCATTACTCTGTGTTTCAAGTGAGAGAAACACAACTCAGAAGTACTTTAAGAGAAAAAAAAAGAATTTGTTGGAAGGACACTCAGTTACTTTATGTAATAGAAATGGAAATGAGTGGAAAGATCAGCATTATTCCCCCAATGCCATGGTCTCTAGTTGGCATTTCTGTACTCTCTTTTTGCACTAATGAACAAAATTTAGGAGTGGTTAAAACATTAAAAACACTGAGAAGAAAAAGTAATTTTAAAAGAAAAGATACTTTATCCTCAACCAATCCTTTGTAAAATGAGGTCTGTGTAGAATAATGAATGGCAAAGCATTTATAGGAATAACTGAGACATTATATTTGCTGTTGTCTCAATTCTCCACTCCATTTTGTTAAGCCAAATCATTATACTGGGGCTAGAATTGTCTAAATTACAGAAGCACAAACTGGAAATGATCACATCAGACATTAAATTACAGAGGATCCTTTAAATTGTTCATTTCTTTAACATGGAGCACTATCTTTGAGACAGATTATGGAAGACGGATCTAGTTCATTTGATTTGTAGTGAGATTCTACTAGGGGTAGAAATTCTACACCTATTACTAGGGAGTTTTATATTAGAAAAATACATGGACATTTATTGCAATAAATAGAAATTATTGACTCAGCCTGTTTCTAGATAAAGTAAATACACAGAACACAAGTCTTCTGTTCAAGATATTTCCTTTGGCTAAATGGCCAATTCAGGTTGCCACACAGTCAATGTGATCGACTGGGTAGTAATTAATTGGCAATTAACATGGCCCTAACACAAACACCCATGAACTAATTTGATGAGTAAGTACAGATTTGACCACAAATCTGAACAACATGTTATTGAGTAGAACTGTATGATTACCCTTTTGGAAGCATTCTATTAATCTATACTAAAAAAAATGTATTCTGTAATATGTCAACACAATTTTTTCATGTAATGTTTACTAAGGCATTTTGATTCAACCCATTGACATTATGAAAAAAAGAGGCCAATTCTTTTCCCTTTAAGACAACATTTCTAGTAGTTGAACCAATGATATTACATTTTCCTTATTTTTCTCTTTCTGAGAGTAAAAACTTCAATTTCTTTTTTTTTAATTTTTTTTCAACGTTTTTTATTTATTTTTGGGACAGAGAGAGACAGAGCATGAACGGGGGAGGGGCAGAGAGAGAGGGAGACACAGAATCGGAAACAGGCTCCAGGCTCCGAGCCATCAGCCCAGAGCCTGACGCGGGGCTCGAACTCACGGACCGTGAGATCGTGACCTGGCTGAAGTCGGACGCTTAACCGACTGCGCCACCCAGGCGCCCCAAAAACTTCAATTTCTAGGTCAATTCCTATTATAACATGATTTCTTTTGCCATGCTCATTATCTGCTGTATAAATTCTAGTTTGTTTATGTCTCTTTTAATATGTAGTGCCTAGTAATTAAAATATAGATGGGTTATCAACATCTCATTTTAGATTCTATAATGCTATTAATACTGTACTTTTGTCAGCTACATTACACTTTGTCCACACAATAACACAGTAACAACTGAATTCCCAAAATCTGTTTCACACTTGCTTCAATTAAATTCTGACTTCCCCATCCTCATTTCTGCATTATTTTCACTATAAAAGCAATTATGTTAAGAAAGGAAAATAACCTCTCATAGAATACATTGCAGACATTTTACGTACTCTTTGAACATGCTTCTATTTGCTTTGATTGTGAAATGCACTGGGCAAAAGCCCTCCTGAATGCATTGTGTACTTTAACTGTAAGAACCTCAAGCCATATTGCAACCATTGTGTTCATCTGAGATGCAAAACATTGTTAAAAATTCACATACAGAGAGTGAAACTAGACCTTTATCTACACCATACATAAAAATCAACTCAAATGGGACACCTGGGTGGCTCAGTCAGTTGGGCATCCGACTTCGGCTCAGGTCATGATCTTGCAGTTTGTGAGTTCAAGCCCTGCGTCGGGCTCTGTGCTGACAGCTTGGAGCCTGGAGCCTGCTTCGGATTCTGTGTCTCCTCCTCTCTCTGCTCCTCCCCTGCTCATGCTCTGTCTCTCTCTGTCTCTCAACAATAAATAAATGTTAAAAATCAACTCAAATGGATGAAAGGCATAAATGTAACACCTAAAACTACTATATTTTCCCTAGAAGGAAATATAGGGAGAAAGCTTCATAACATTGGTTTTGTCAATGATTTCTTGGATATGATACCAAAAGCACAGGCAACGAAACCAAAAATAGGTGGGCACAAAAACTATTGTGTGGCAAAGGACACAATCAACAAAGTGAAAAGGCAAACTACAGAATAGGAGAAAATATTTTCAAACCTTCTTTCTGATAAGAGGATAATAGCCAAAATACATACAGGCTCACCTTGGAGACACTCTGAGTTTGGTTCCAGACCACCACAATAAAGCAAAATCACGATAAAGCAAGTCAAATGCATTTTTTGGTATCCTAGTACAAAAAGGATATGTTATGTTTTCACTATATTGCCATTTATTAAGTGTACAATAGCATTATGTCTCAAAAAACAATGTACATAAATTAAAAATACATTTTTGCCAGAAAAAAAAGGAAACCGTCATCTGAGCTCTCAGTGTGTGTCTCAGGGAATAGGGAAGCTGGAGGAGAGGAAGAGAGACAGAGCAAGGACCCGTCAGTGAAGCAGTCAGACACACACAACATGTATTCAGTTCACCATCTTACATGGGTACAGTTTGTGGTGCCCCAAAACAGTTATAATAGTGACACCAAAGACCACTGATTATAGATTTCCATAACAAACATCATACTAATAAAAAAGTTTGAAATATTGGGATAATTACCAAAATGTGACACAAACCCAAAGTGAGAAAATGCTATTGGAAAATGGTGCCCATAGACTTCCTCGATGCAGGGTTGGTGCAAACCTTCAGTTTGTAAAAAACATACAATATCCGTGAAGCACGATAAAATGAAGTATGCCCAGAAGGAACTCCTGCAACTCAACAGCAAAACAAACAAACAAACAAACAAACAAACAAAAACCAAATAGCCTGATTTAAAAATCTGTAAAAGACTTGAAAAGACATTTCTCCAAAGGAAACGTACAAAGATGCTGAATGTCACTAATCACTGGGGAAATGCAAATCAAAACACAATAAGATACCAATTCCCACCTGTCAGGATGACCTTTATACAAACAAACAAAAAGAAAAACAGAAAGTAACAAGTGTTGGTCAAGAATGTGAAGAAATTGGAACCCTTGTTCCCTGTTGGTGAGAATGTAAAATGGTGCTGCTGCCACTGAAGACAGTATGGAGGTTCCTCAAAAATTAAAAGTAGAATTGATGCCATCCTACTTCTGAGTGTGTATCCAAAAGAATTTTTAAGAAGCTGTAACTCCCATGTCCATTGCAGCATTGTTCACAAAAGCCAAGAGGTTCAAACAACCTAACTGGCTGTGAAAAAAGTAGATAGAGAAAATAAGGTATATGCATACACTAGAATATTATTCAGTCTTTATAAAGAAGGCTATCTTGGGGCGCCTGGGTGGCTCAGTCAGTTAAGCATCTGACTCTTGATTTCCACTCAGGTCATGATCTCACGGTCTGTGAGTTCAAGCCCCACATCAGGCTCTGTGATGACAGTGTGGAGCCTGCATGGGATTCTCTGTCTCCCTCTCTCTCTGCCCCTCCCCTGCTTCCCTCTCTCTCTCTCTCTCAAAAAATAAATAAACTGTATTTAAAAAAAAATAAAGAAGGAAATTTTGTCTTATACTACAAGATGGATGAATCTTGAGGACATCAGGCTAAGTGAAATAAGCTCATCATGAAAAGACAAATCATGCAGTACTGAGTCTATTGAGATATCTAAAATAGTCAAAATCTTAGAAACAGTGAGTAGAATGGTAGTTGCCAGGGACTGAGGAGAGAGAGGGATAGGGGACTGATGTGTTATAGGTATAAAGTTTCAAAGAAGCAATAGGAAAAATTTCTAGAGATCTGCTGTGCCACAATGTGCATATAGTTAACAATACTGTACCATGCATACAGTTAAACATTTGAGTAGATTTCATGTTATTCTTTTGTTTTGTTTTGTTTTGTTTCTGTAAACAAATAAATACCAAACAAACAACAACGACAAAACTCCACTGGAGAAACTAAAGAAAAAAGAAATTTTACTTAGAAATTTTTGAAAAATAATCTTAGTTAAAAAAATTAGTGAAACCATGCCAAATAAATTTCCCTACAATTTTACACAAATGATTTGATGCTATCTTTCAATAGGGCATCTCAGAGTATGAAATGGTTCCAACAGGGTAGATGAGATATTAGGAAAGAAGCTCCAGACTTAACTGGTCAACTTATTATCTAAGAAACTAACGGATGAATTCTTTAACCTGTGTCACATTAATGAGAATACCACTACTTGCCTTTTCTCAGATAGCAATGTCCTTCCATACTCCCTAAAATTTCTCACACTGCTGCTTCTACCTGAAAGGCCCTTTTTCCCAACTCTGCATAAAACAATTCATCTTACCCTTCAGGTGCCCCTGCTTCCATTAGTAATTTTCCCATGTGCCCTTTGTGACATACAGAGGTAATACTTCCACCATACTGCTTTCAAAGACAAGTAAGATTACGAAAGTAAATACGATTTACACCGACTTGAGCCAAAGTCGGATGCTTAACTACTGAGCCACCCAGTCTCAGTTTACAATCTTATGCTTGTAAATTGAAAATTAAACTTCTGTGTCTCTGATGGGTATAATAAGTTATTTAATGTAAAAGTTGAGATTAAATGAAGTTTCTTTAATGTGTATAACACCTAATAGTATAAAACACCTTTGCCTGAATATAATTCCATTAGATCTGTACAATTACACTGAGGGGTGTGGAGAGAGGTGGAAAGGAGCCAAGGAGCTGAGGTTGACTGAGAAATGCATGCTGGTTCAACGCCTGACTCTTTAGCAACAAGTGTGATTTGAGTGCTCTTTGCCCCCAGAGAAAACCACAGCTGTGAGAGTCAAAAGACTTGCCCACAGGCACAAATCAAATAATTGGAAGTGTTTGTTTTGATTAAAGTTAGGTATTCAGATCCCACATTCTGTGTTTCTTCCCCTAAAAAAATTTTGGATCTCATATGCACATGTAATTCTAATTCCATTCCTGTAGCTCCAATATTGCAAATTATTTTTGAAACAAGGAGGGGAAAATGCACTCTTTATCAAAAACTAATGTACCAAGATCTAATTTTAAACAGTTTAAAATATAGAAATAAACAGCAAAAATCTACTTCAATTTAAAATATTGAAAAGCTGTTTTAAATGAGATGATAGTGACACAACAAATGTAACACAATTACTTAATATAGTTCTTAAAATGTAATTCCTGATGCATTTCAGAACAGAGCCTCAATTCATTTGCGGAAAACACTGGTTCCACCAATTGTTATTCTAAGGAGAAATATAAATGTATCACTGAGGCTCATGACCAAAAATGTGAAATACTGTCAGGGGCCATCATTTTTACCCCAAATAGGAGCAGTTTCTCCAGTGATTTTGATTGGCATTTTGAAATGTGCTTGTGAATAAAACAGAAAGAAAATGGCATACCTCACATTCAAATGCCCACACAGAGATAATAATGGAAGCAATGTTTTATGGGTCATTGGGGAAGGCAATCCCACCTGAATGTTTGTTTCTGAGAATGATAAGAGCAGAGTGAATATTCTTCTGCACCATGTAACCTGGACTAGAGAAAGAACTGATGGATGATGATTGATTTAATACAAAAAAGCTGAGCAGTAGAGGGTGGAAGACATAGGGGGAGGAAAAAACAAACAAACAAACACACACACACACACACAAACACACTGAACAGGAGTTATTCCAGATACTTTGATATTGTGATAAACTCAAAGCCCAGAATCCAACACTCAGCCTTGAGAGTACATCTGTAACTTTGCCCCCATCCGCGCCCTTAGGTGTAAAAGGGTAATGGAATTATAGAGTCAAGGCAGACAAAATGTTAAGACAAACAAGTTTGCTTATTTGTTTGTTTCCATGACTAGAATAAGCTCTTCCTCCCAAACTTTCTAAAACAGATGGTTGTCTGTTCTAGGATAAAAGATTAGTAGAAAAGGAAATTCCTCAGCCCTGCTCAGAAGCACACAGTCTGTGCTGGCAGGCAGTAATCAGAAACAAAACGCCCCTTTTGAAGCAATGTTTTCAAGAAAGATTGAATTTGAGAGGTAGAGTGGTAAGTAGGATTATTCCCTTTTTTACTGTTCTCTCTCCCGCCCCCCTGAAAACTGTCCCCCAGCCCCTTCCTTTATCAGTAATACACTGAATTCACTTACAAATCTTTCCATGTCTTAGAGATCACCTGGAAAAAGAAGTTTCTTTCAGTTTTCATGCACAGAGTGAAAAACAAGATAAGCTAATATATATGCATAATAGTTATATATAAAAGTCATCTGATTGTTAACTATTTTTTTTTCTAAGAAGTGGGGAAGGAATTATGCATAATCTAATAGTCTGAAGTACATACACTGCTAGGAGGAAAAATTGTAAATATTTAGCACAATTCTTTAGAACATAGGAAGGAATTTGCTAGATGACACTTTTTCCATCAATAAACACACTTGTAAACACATGAACACACGTACACAATTTTATATGATTTTATGGATAGTTTGATGAGATTTTAAAGTTTGACGGTGTGTTCATCCCACTTTTGAGTTAAGGCCCCCTGATTGTATTACACTTCTTACTTAACCTTTATGTAAGTGACTTCTTTAAGAACAATGGATGTGTTAATTACCAGTCACTTTTGAGTATATATTTAATGAATTTTGATAATCAAGTGTTTGAAAGTCAACTTTATGCCTGGGAGCAGAACTTCTGTGAATGGAGAGAAGGTCAAAAAAATAAAAAATAATGTGAGTGATACACGGGCTTAAAAAAGGAGTTCTGCTAGATTTCTGCTAGAAATCTGCTAGATTTCTCTATGGTATAGAGAAAAATGGACTAATACATAAGCAAACCAAAAAGATTTCCTAATATTCTTATGTTTTGTGTCCAACAAAGATGTTGTGTCGGGGCACCTGGGTGGCTCAGTTGGTTAAGTGGCCGACTTCGGCTCAGGTCATGATCTCACAGTTCGTGAGTTCAAGTCCCGCGTCCTGTTCTGTGATGAGAGCTCAGAGCCTGGAGCCTGCTTCGGATTCTGTGTCTCCCTCTCTCTCTCTGCCCTTCCCCCACTCACGCTCTGTTCTCTCTCTCTTTCAAAAATAAAATAAACATTAAAAAAATTAAAAAAAAAAAAGATGTTGTGTCAACATAATAAGATGAATTTGGTCTAGGTTCATGATGCATGGAAACTTAGAATGGGCTGCCTGGAAATGGAAAAATAGGATTTCTGAAAGGGCAGCATCAAAGCCAGGATTGTATCTTTCTCATGGTTAGAGAAATGCTTCTCACTGTCACACCAGGGGTGAGGCTGAATATCAGTTTTGCTAATATTGTGTCATCTGTGCCATTCTGCTTTATCTCTCTTGTTTTTTTATTCCTTTTCCTGTGTTCAGATAATTAGACTAATCACTCGAAGAAAATCAGCAATATGACAGTAATATCAATGTGACCTGTCTAAACATTTCACTGTGGTTTTGAAATGCTATTATTTCACTTTCTTTCTTATTATGTAGCATTAACATACATTCAGTTAAGTTGAAGTAAATAAACTGGTAGGAAGTTTATAAGTGTTTTTTTTTTAAATACTGAGTGATATTTTTATAATTTTCACCCTGGCCTTCTCTACCCTAGATAAAATAATTGAAAGCTATGCTATTCTTTGACAGATATTATATTTCTGGTTTATAATTTATTTCTAGTACTTATAGAACTTCCCACAACCTCATTAAAGAAGTAAAAAGACTTTGTTCAAAGATATATTATGCCTGAGTATTTTATTTTATTTTATTTTATTTTATTTTATGTTATTTTATTTTATTATTTTATTTTATTTATTTACAGTGAGTGGGCAAGGGGCAGAGAGAAGAATCTCAAGCAGGCTCCATGCTGAGGGTGTACATGGGGCTCAATCTCACCAAATGTAAGATCATGACCTGAGCCGAAATCAAGAGTCCAACACACTAAACCAACTGAGCCACCCAGGCACCCCTTTTGTGCACAATTCTAAAGCCTATGCTTCACTTTACTGAGACTTTAGACAAGGGAGAAATATTTGTCCAGACTAGCGATTAGGGGGGCATTCATTTAGAATAACTGTTCCATTAAATACTTTTCAATTTAAGGACAAAATACTGTTTCCCTTTTTTATTTGTTGGGTTGAGTAATTTAGTCAGAAACAAGTGCAATTCTTGATCATACTTAGCTATGTGCTATTCATTAGCATAGCTATCAGGACAAAGTAAAAAAATAATAATAATTACTTAGGAGTTAGGGTTTTCCAAAGGTCATGATTAAATTGAGAAAGACAAAATAAAACTTAAAATAAAATTCCAGAAATATTAAGATTGAGAGATTTTGAAAAGGACAATGAAATTAAGAGACTATACAAAGCATAAAGGGGTGGCAAATGATGATGCTAATCATTATTATCATTATTATTATTGTTACTGTTGTTATTATTATTATTATTATTATTATTATTATTGAAAATCTCCAAATCTTGAAAACTTGATGGCTAGGCTTTCATCTTTTTTCTTGAGTTATTTCAGGTGTTCATTTATAGCTGTCACATGACATGAAAGGTACAAATTTGTGACAGTTTTACCTTGTACCTGTTCAGATGGAAATTACTCACCAAATGGAATTTCTTCTTTTGTATTTTTACGTGGCTTTTGTAAGATACGGAAAAAAATGCTAATTCTCATTCTTCCTTAAAAAGACAAATGTAAAATATTTAGCCTATTTAGTATAATATTTAACCAAGTGCAATGAATACAAATAAAGAATCCTTATGTTTTAAAGTTTCATAGCCCAGGGAAGAGTAATAGATAAAATAATAACAACAATAACAGTAGTAATGATGAATAATGCAATGACAGAAAAACCATAGAGATATTACTTTGTCATCAAACTTAGAGGAAGACCAAAGAGTTCAGAGATTTTTCCCTGAGTTTTATCTATCTCAAAAAGTGGATTCTCACTTTCATTAATAAAATGCACACCTGTTGGACACACTGTGAGTACATGTTATAAAAAATACCTGGAGAATAAAAGTTCACTTGGAAGAAAACTTATGGCATGATCTAAAGAGGAGGATTCATAGGCTATTAAGAAGGAGAGTTTATAATAAATAGCCAGATATTTGTAATTGAGTGAGATTTGTGTGTTTGTTTAATTGTGTCAGATTTGTGTGATGCTGTTTCTGAGCATCAAAGAATTAAATATTTCTGGACTCCTGCTGCTGGTGAATATTTTGACTTAATGCTTTTCTCTTCCTTCCTTTCCTTTCTTTCTTTCTTTCTTTCTTTCTTTCTTTCTTTCTTTCTTTCTTTCTT
>NW_024412405.1:43378820-43427002 GCF_014898765.1 Herpailurus yagouaroundi | reverse complement strand
CTTTCTTTCTTTCTTTCTTTCTTTCTTTCTTTCTTTCTTTCTTTCTTAATGTTTATTTTTGAGAGCGAGAGAGAGGAAGCATGAGCAGGGGAGGGGCAGAGATGGGGGAGACAGAGGATCCGAAGCAGACCCTGTGCTGACAGCAGAGAGATCAATGTGGGGCTCAGACTCATAAACCATGAGATCATGATACCAGCTGAAGTCAGATGCTTAACCAACCAAGCCACCCAGGCGTCCCATGTTTTCTTTATTTTTATAAATCATTACTGTAGGCAGTGCTAAGTGTGCATTAAGTTAGGTATGATATTCTTATAGTATAATGCCTAATATGCTGAAATATTATGTTGATTTATCAAAAAGGAAAATAAACATATTTACTGAAAGCCATAATAACAGATTTTATTCTGTGATATAAGAAGATAATGGTAGTAAGGGCCTTCAAGGACCTCTTAGTAAATCAGTTCCAAGAAAAAAAAAAACCCACTATATATATGTATTTTATACACACACAATATAATACTGTTCTGTATCATATATTATACATTATAATACTGTTGTGTATCATATATTACATATATAATACATATACTTGTAATATATATGTAATGCATATTGTATAACACACTACAGTATTATTTAATACTTACATATGTAATATATAATGTATAACATATTATATAATATATAACATATATAACTACATATACTATAACTATATATTCTATATTTCATATTTATACTATATAAAATATTATATATTATTGTATACTTCATATTATATATTACATATATGTTAGTATTATAATGCAGTATATATAAGACTTACATATATATTACATATGTATGTATTAAACACATTCAAATAGGTTTTAACAGAAAAGAAGCGTGGAGAATCCCCAGAGCTGGGGAGATTTGTGGGGAAGGTTGTCAGCGCTTCGAACCCTGTACAGCCACAGGGAGAAAGGGCATGACTACTTTAGAAATCAGAGTCAGGCTGAAACAAGATTAAAAGAACTTAGATCTGGCAGGGCTTTGAGAACAAACTTGAGCTACTTTACAATTTGTTCTAGCGCTGATTCTTCACAACTGATGGTCTTGATTTTGCCTGTTTTTGAAGTTAGTCATAACATACAGTTGCTGATTTTTATGAATTTGCATTAGTTTATGTGCTTTAACTTTATCATTTTAAGCCAAGAACATTTAGCTTGACATTTCATATTCAGCCAGGCCCAAGCGAGCTTCCAAATTGAATGTAAAACAGGTGAGCTTCAGCCAACTCTTTTGGGTTCACCAGGTTTTGACAAGTATTGTCATATTTTAAAAAGAACTCAAAAGGAATCACAAAACCTTGTGAATTCTCAAGAATTTGCTATAAAAACTGAATGGCTAGCCTAAATTGAAATAGTGAACCTAGGTCTCAGTTAATCCAGAAACAATGAAATACTTCATTTGGAAACCTAAGCAGGGTCTAGACAAACTTGACTTTTTTCTAAAATTGAACTCCAAATAGCTGAGCTTGCATGTTATTGGATTTGAAATGACATCTCTTCTTGACGTTTGCTGAGACTAAAAGTATGAATTTTTAAAAGCCATAGGAAGAGAAAAGGAGGTATTTCTTAATTCCCTGATTAAATATTAAAGGGAACTTCAAGAACATTTGTTTAAAGGATTAAAATGGGTTCATTTTTGGCGTAAAGACAACCAAATATTTTTGGATACTCCTCAAAAGCTGGGTTTTATTTCTCCTCCCATTAAAAATAGGCTGGCCAGTAACCTACTGGCAGAGTACCGTGAGCGTAATACTATACCAGTTTCTGCAGGTCTAGACTTTCCAACAACTAGCAGGTTCCATGTCCTGTATTTTGGAAGATTTATTTTTAGAGCCCTGAGCTTTCATGAAAGTAGTCTATTTATTGAGGAGACTGCTAGGAAAGTCCTAAAAGAGGGTTCTATTTAAGCTAGTCTTCCAGATGGCCCTGCCAAAGCACTTGGCAAGTAAGTAAAATGCTCTCTTATCTCTAGACCAGCCCAGAAACCAGGTGAAGAGGCTGAATGATCTTAGGCACTCAACTTCACCAGGTGTATTGACTTCCAAAGAGCTGCCGAAATGCCTGACCACACTTCATGGGTTTGGGCCACAAAATTTGGGGGTGTTCCATTACACAGCATAGCTAGAAGGGATTTCATCATTAAATTAACCTCCTTATTTACTCCCTAGAAGGTCAATTAAACATCTTGATATTTAGTGATAGCTGTTTTCTACAACATAGCACAAAAAATTTTGATCCACTTTACAGGTGGCACTGAAAACATGAATTTCCTTCAAGGAAGCAATGATGCTAACGAGGAAGTTTTTTCAAACTAAGTGACCTCTCCAGAGTGGTCTTCCCCTGTGGCATCCAAAACACTAGCCCAGAATTTAACATCAACTTACATCGAAAACAAGCAAAATTATACAAAACAATAATAAAAAATTGACAATATTATGTATGTAAATCATTGTTTAGAATTTCTTCCTGAGGTTATGAAAACAAGTCACCTTAATCTAATATGTGTTCTCTCACAAGACTAACAGTTATAGTCAGCTGTTTTTCAACTGATTCTGATTTTTGCAATATAAATGACCAATATCTGCACCATTGATTCAACTAGTCATGCAGTCAATAGCACAACAGAAACCACCATGAAGATCAGACTATTTTTGAATCTTTTATTGTAAAAGCTTGGCAATAGTTTTTAAGACCACAAACCATATTGATGTTTATTCTTTTGTAAAAGAATCATCTAAGTCTTTGGGAATAATGCCATAAGAATAACTTTATTATCCCAATAGAGAAATTAACTTAAAACATTTTTATTTATCTCTAAGTAAAATGACCTGATAAACTGTACAAAAAATTGTATCAATACAAGAAATATATTATAAAGAAGTCAAGACAACACAGAGGAAACAAATTTAACTGAAGTAAAGAATAAACTATTATTCCTGTATAATATTCACTTACAGAGTTTGGAAGGATGGCAACAAAAGTTCTGGATCATTATGTTTAATATTATGTTGTAATTTATCTCAATGATAACAATAACAAATGCTTTGTTATTCTCTGAGTTCAATCACAAAACTTAGAAATCAACCTTTTTCCTTCTCACTAGGCCTGAAGATCTTACCTCGGTAGATTCCTCTCCTTTAATATTTTCTTTTTCACAGAATATTCAGTGTATCCCAACTGAATGTCTTTGTATCTAATCCATGCTTCAACCACTTTTATAACAGCCCTGGGAAGAGGTGATTCAAATAATGCTTAAAATGCCACCTCCCTAATTCCTGAGGCACCATTTTGTCTTTGTGGACAGCTCTGAAAGTTGGAATGTTCTTCACTATACTGAGCAGAAATGCAGTTATTTATTTTACTTCCATTTCTTCATACTTTCAACCCTTAGAGACATATAGGACATTTTATCCACCTTCATGGATATTTGAGGGCATCTATTATATGCTTAGCAGTGGATCATTTCCCCAATAAAGATAATAAAGTCTTCCAATTCTTCTTCACATGACAGAAAACACTTCACCATCCATATGGCTATTCTGAATCTGTTTTTCTCAAAACACAGAGCTCATAATTTAAGATAATATATTAACTTATTGATATATCATTGATATATTATATTGATATATTAACTTATTGATATATAACTTAATATATTAGCTGAATAGCATAGAGTAGAACATAACTATACCATTTTATTTTAGTACTCTAATTAACTAATTCATACAGTAAGCATTTTTGAGAAGTTATTCTTACCTTACATCGTCCTGGGACTGGGGATCTAGCAGCATACAGTGAAAGAGCCACTGGGTGCCTCAGTTGGTTAAGCGTCCAACTTCAGCTCAGGTCATGATCTCATGGTTCGGAACTTCGAGCCCCATGTTGGAGACTGCTTTGGATTCTGTGTCTCCCTCTCTCTCTGTCCTCCCCTGCTTGCACTTGGTCTCTCTCTTTCAAAAAAAAAAAAAGAAGCATTAATTTTTTAAAAAAATAAAGTGAAAGAGAAAACATCAAAAGTTCTGCTTATTGTATGTGTGTGTGGCTGGTGCTGTGGAGACAATACAATAAAATTAAAACTGAATGAGTTTTGTCCTGTGTTAGAAAATGAAAAGTGCTACAGGGGAAAAAAATGAGAAAGGCAAGGGTGATAGAGAATGATGACAGAGGTGGTGTTGCAAATGCTGTTATAGAAAAGATCATTATAGAAGCCAGAGCATAAGAAGATATTCAAGCAATGGCCTCAGAAAAATGACAAAGAAACATGCAGAGGTTTGGGTTATCATATTTCAGGCGAAGAAACTAGTATGAAAGCTATGAAGAGGAGACAAGAGTGGCATGTTGGGAAAAGATGGGATGTCCTGTAAGTGCAAGATGACTGGCAAATGAAATTCTACTCCATAGTTTTTAATACTCTCTGCTCTAATGACTCATTTCTTTTCCCTTGCTAGATTTGACCCTTCACTGAAAATATTGTCCAATATGCTTTATATTCCTCTTAGAATTTAGTCATTTGTAAATGTGGTGTTTTCTATGATGTGATTCACATCACTGATGGCCAAGTCAGACTCCTGAATGATGGCATTAAAAAGTCCTTCCTGCTTCTTAAGAGTTACAATCATCACACATGGGTCATGGGTCATGGAAACAATTGTATTTTCAAGAGCTTTCACATTTTTTAATTAAAGAAATGTTTAAATTTTTGTAATCATATCTCCCCATATAAAATTGAATACTAAAAGAGAATCAGTAAAATCTTTGTGTGAAATTGTATAATATTCATAGCATTTATATATTCAGACATAAAAGGATATATATTTCAAACTAGGGTGAAATCACTTCTATTTCAGATAGTTAAGTAGAAAGCTCATGAGGTGATTGATTATGAACAGGACTGAAATATGAGGAGGGTAACAATGACTATAAATGGAGGGCAGAACAAGAATCAAAGACACATAGATGGGGAAAAAACATATATTCAGTGGTTGTAAAGTAGAGCAGTTTGAAGCCAAAATGTCACATAGACAGCTCTGAGGCTAGAAGATATTTTAAGGCTACACTGTCCTTAAAAACAACTATAAGGCATTACAACCTGAAAAAGCAATAAGAAGGTTTTGAGTTGAAATGAACAAAGAAAAGAAAAGAGACAGAGAGAGAGAAAAACCAAAAAGCAGACTCTTAACTATAGAGAACAAATAGAGTTACTAGCGGGTAGGTGGGAGGGGGGTGACGGGCAGGATGGGTGAAACAGGTGAGGGGGATTACAGTACGACTTACCATGATGAGCACTGAGTAATATATAGGATTGTTGAATCACTATATTGTATATTTGAAACTAATATAACACTTGATGTTAACTATACTGGAATTTAAGAAAATAAAGAAAGAAGGTTTTGAGTTGGACTCTGAGGCCATTACTTAATTTTTTTATAGTTAAAAATGTAGATATACAGAAGAGTTTAAAAGGTATAGGTACCAAGATTACAATAATGGGAAGAGTCAATTACTGTCAATTACAATCAAATGAAGAGACAAATGTCACAAATCTGGGAGAGTTAAAAAGTTGTAATCCCAAAGACCAGTATCTATAGCCCTCCCTAGGTCTTAGTAGATATGAAAGATACTGAATAAATTAATTAATCTGACTGAATTAATTAGTCTTAGTTAAAATGAAAATCAAATAATAAAATGTAATGAGGATAAAATTAAATTTCCATGTAAATAAATCAAAACTACACAAATACATAATGATAAAAGTTTTAAACGTTCAAGTTTTAAAATAAATACTTAAGAATCTTCATGTCCTGTGTTCTCTATGTCAGCCAAATATGTGATATGTCAGCCTGGACAGCTAATGCTTTTTTAGATTTCATTATTATAAATATAGCACACGGATAAAGAAGGTTACAGTCACTCTGGGTGTTGGTCATAGAGCATCTGGTAAACCAGATATAGTGTTTCCTCATATCTCTACTTCTTGTAGGATAAAATCTAAAGGCATGTTTAAGGCTTTGTCGAATTTAACTCCAACCGTTACTTGGAGCCACATCGTTAGCAGCTTCCTGCCCTCTAATAATTTATCTGCAAACAGAGCTTTCTTACTCAGGCCTACAGGGGTCAAGATGGGAAAGTAAAAAAGGAGAAGGTAGTGATGAGCAGAATAACGAAGAATACACCTTAGGACACTCACTTTTAGTGGGTAAGCTATAGGCTGCTGGCTAGCCATTTGTGGCCATTACTTTGCAAAGTACCTACTGAGCAGTATTCACCATTTCAGAAGTTGTCTTCTTTTCACTCCTCTGATTACGTTTATAGCTTACTCTTACATAGATTTTAATTATTCTCTCAACATTTATGTTCAAATAAAAATTAGAGATCCTATAAATATTTGCCCCAGTGTGCCAATCATAAAACGTCACTCTTGTTATCATGTTATTATGGCAATTCATAGATATGTTAGCCTGAAGGCTCATAATATTATATTGTATTATTTTTTTTACCTGTTAAAATATTTTCACACTACAGTTACACATACAAAAATACACCAAATCAAAACTTAAATTCATGGGTGCCTGGGTGGCTCAGTCCATTGAGTGTCTGACGCTTGATTTCAGCTCAGGTCATGATCTCAGGGTCGTGAGATCAGGCTCGCCTGAGTGTGGCACCTGCTTAAGATTCTCTCTCCCTCCCTTTCTCTCTCTGTCCCTTATCCACTCATACTCAATTTCTCTCTCTCTCTCTGAAAGAAAACAAAACCCAAAAAGAACTTAAATTCAATTAAAAATTAAAATAAAAACATCTAATTGTGAATAACCTATAAACAATTATATTCTTCATGGTTTCTTGGTTAGGAGTAAAGACAAAACAGCTTATTTTAATTTTGGAAGTAAAATCAACCTGCCTTAGTAATAAATCATCTAGTGTTGTCTAGGGTTTAGGGATATTGTAGATAACTTTGGGGCGTAATCCTTTACTGGTGGTGCTTTTCTTAAAAATGCCCTGGAAGAACACATGTAGGATTGGGTTCAAAGAAATGAGAACAGACCCACCACAGGGTCCCTGCTGAGTTAAAGAGAGAGAGAGAGAGAGAGAGAGAGAGAGAGAGAGAGAGAGAGAATATCATTAGGGTCCTATGGACTTTAAATAAATGGAGGGACTTTAAATGACCTGGGTGTTAAACAGAGGTAGTGGAAGTGAGCTAGAAAAATAGGAGCTTATGATTATAAAGATATGTTAGAGGTAAACCAAGTTTTAATTAACATGGAGCAGTTACAGATAGTGGCAACATCTAAGATGGCGTCTTTGGCTACAGAAAGCTAGCAAGAAGTACAGAGAAACACATAAGGGGTTGAAGACAGAGATTCTGAGATTCTGGCGCTACACTGGTCATCCACATGAGCAATACATCAACAAAGAGAATGGCATAATTTTAAGTAAAGCAGAAATAATGAGCAGGGTGCCAGGAATTTCAATTATTCTGGGGAGTATTGTTAAAAACTCAGTAGATTACAGCAATGACTAGCGGTAGTGGGTACTGGAGTGGGTTATCATGAGCCTCAAATGAGAAAGTTATTTTACACAGGTGTGGAGGACAAAGACTTTAAAAATTTTAATGAGGAGCTAGGTGAATGCCTAGCCACCTATCCATAAGACTTGGGAAAATGAGTGAACGTATTAGACAGGATTTAAGTGGAAACAGTATCTAGGAACTGAATGAGATTTCTTTCAGTGGGAGGCAAGGGTCAGAAGTGTCAGGATGTAAGAAAACTAACTCCCAAGCAGATATTTTTTAGTATGAAATGGATATTCTAAAATGTACCATGTTACCATTTGGCAAGAAAGAAGCAATGCAATTATAATTATAATTATAATTCTGGTAATAAAAACCAGAAAACACTTTGCAGATAAAAGTACTACAAATGAGAGAGGAATAGCGCCTTTCATTCACAGTAGTTGTAGGAATGGCATGAACACTCACATGTTGACATGAAGCTGGCCTCAAATTCCCAAAGAAGCATGGTCAAATTAGAATGTAATCCAGAACAGATTTTGTGATATCTCAGTGAAAAAGTTAGGATGCTGTGATTTTGGACAGGCTGACAGTAGAAATCATTTATTATTCTAAATGTTCTCCATACTAGATGAGGCACTTTTAGTAATGATTTCATGCTTGCAACTTTTTATAATTTTTAAATGTAAGAATATATCAAGAGATTGTTTTGAGCCATTCATCTTCTCAAAAAGTCTTTATAAGAGATAATTTCCCTATTGATTCAGTATGCTCATGGCCTTGAGATAAAGTAAGTTCTTTATAACATGAACACAAATAAAAAGAAACAATGTTCGGTTTTGTACCTGCAAATTAGGTCCTAGAAGCTCATGGCATTCCAACAGAGAGATTTCACAGCATCTTTAATTTGCCACTATAAACACATGGAAGGGAACAAAGACACAGAAGACACTGATGTCATACCTGGCCTATGATCAGGAGCCACATTAGCTGGTTTTTTTTTTTTTTTTTTTTATTTCCCCTCCTATTTCTATATAATTCCCATGAAATATCTAGTGGCAAAAAGCTGTGATCCAAGATCATCTGAGCTTCAACTACTCTGGCTTATAGAGGTGTATACGTTTTCAATGGTGTGAGGTGCTTATAATTTGGGTGTTCATTCATTACATTCACAATCTCAATTTCCAACAATTTTGTTGCTTATCTTGCACTCTCAAACGGGGCCTATTTTAGACAATTATCTGATCAGCCTACTCATAAAACCACCATTCTCAGTTCCTCTGCCTTCAAATGAGAATCAAATCAAATTGATTTTAATTTATCTACACAATTTTAGTTGATACCAAAAATGAAGGATAGAAAGAGGATTGTGGTTAAGACTAGTAGGCACTTGGGGCACCCAGGTGGCTCGGTCGGTTGAGTGTCGGACTTCAGCTCAGGTCATGATCTCATGGTTTGTGAGTCTGAGCTCTGCGTCAGGCTCTTGGCTGACAGCTTGGAGCCTGGAACCTGCTTTGGGTTCTATGTCTTCCTCTCTGCCTCTTCCCTGCTCATGCTCTCTCTCAAAAACAAAATAAACATTAAAAAAAAAAAAAAGACTGGTAGGTATTTGAATAAATAGGCATGGCAGCAACAGTGATAAATTATGGGAGAGAGGAATCAAATTCTTGACACTCAGAAGGGTAGTGATTAGGAAAGAACTATACTGGGGTGACTTGGTGGTAATAAGGCCTGCCCTGCTTAGTTAGTGCAAAAAATGTCACAATAGTATTGACCATCTGCTATTTCAGAAAACTGAGTACACCTGTGATGAAACTACTAAAAATTAAATTGTTGAAGGAAATAATACATTTATATTTGTATTGATATTTTCTACATAGAGCATACTTTGTACTAATTCACACTCCCGCTAATTCTCTGAGTCTTTGCTGAGGAATATTTAATCAGTTTGCTTTTTGTCAATTTGATAGAGAAAAATGGCTTTGATTTAGTTTGAATTTAGCTTTCCATGAGTGAAATTTAGTATCTTTTCAAAGGTTTAAGATTCATTTAAAAAAATTATTTTTGTTACGGTCCTTGTATATTTCTAGTTGTGTCTTTATTCCAATTTTCTGATGGGGTTTAGGATATATTTCACTCATTTTCATAAACTCTTTAGAGAATACAGTCAGTTGGTAATACTTTGATTATTTTTATTCATTTCTAAATATTTTGTTTACTTTGGCAGTATTTTTTAAGTGCTTTAGAGTTTTCAGTAATACTAACAAAAACTGTTTTAAAAATTATAAAGATTATTTTATAAATACTTTGCCATTTTTCTAATACTACCATTATGTCAGATATATTCTTTTTAATTAAATTGTTGACCCACCTAAAATTGTTTTTTTTTGTTTTTATTGAGACATAATTGACATACATTACATCGGTTTCAGATGTAAAAATAATGATTCAATATTTGTATATATTGTGAAATGATTACCACAATAAGTCTAGTTAACATCCATCACCATACATAGTTACAAATTTTTTTTCTTGTGATAAGAACTTTTAAGATTTACTCTCTTAGCAACTTTCAAATATGGAATATAGTATTATCGACTATATTCTCCATACTATCTATACATTATATCTCCATTACTAACTTATTTTAGCTAACATACAGTGTAGTATTGGTTTCAGGGGTAGACTCCAGTGATTCATCACTTACATACAACACCCAGTGCTCATCCTGACAAGTGCCCTTCACCCCATGCCCCCACCACCTCACCTCCAGCAACCTTCAGTTTGTTCTCTGTATTTAAGAGTCTCCTATGGTTTGCCTCCCTCTCGGTTTTTATTTTTCCTTCCCTTCTCCTATGTTCATCTGTTTTGTTTCTTAAATTCCACATATGGGTGAAATCATATGATATTTGTCTATCTCTGACTGGTTTATTTCACTTAGCATAATACACTCAAGTTCTATTCACATTGTTGCAAATGGCAAAATTTCATTCTTCTTCTGTGCCAAGTAGTATTCCATTGTATATATACCACATCTTCTTTATCTAGTCATCAGTTAATGGGTATTTGGGCTCTTTCCACGATTTGGCTATTGTTGATAGTGCTGCTATAAACATTGGGGTGCATGTGCCCCTTGGAATCAGTGGTTTTGTATCCTTTGGATACATACCTAGTGCAGTTTCTGGGTCATATGGTAGTTCTGTTTTTAATTTTTTGAGAAACCTCCATACTGTTTTCAAGACTGGCTGCACCAGTTTGCGTTCCCACCAACAGCGTACAAGTATTCCTCTTTTTCCGCATCCTCGCCAAAATCAACAAAAACAGGTCAACACCATGACATATCATAGAGGTTAAACTTTGTGGAGTTTATTTCTTCTGTAGGGTTATCCAGATACCTGAAACACATTTCTTGAATGATCCATCTTTTCGTTAACAACTCTTCTTAATTAAAAGATTCTTCCTAACCAGCAGTGTTTTCCAGTCTTTTTTTAGTGAAGAGTATGGGAAGTTGGGAAAAACAGGACAAACAAAACAAAAATAAAAACAAAACCAAGTATTCAAATAATGGCTGCCTCTTATAATTTGTTTAGACAAGAGCAAATTAATTAACCTCTTCCAACATCTGCTTTCTCTCCTTAAATTGCAAGTCGTGTTGGTTACCATTACTTCTTAACATGGTGAGGTCTAAATTAGATACCATTTTTATGAGCTGCTTTATACTTTGCATGTTGTAAACTTTTCAGGAGTGCTAGGTCTTGTTGTTTCACTAATTATGCTACCAGTGTACTGACCAGTAGGATCCCCAACAAGAAGACTCATCACTTGAGAACTTGATACAAATGTAAAAATAGTGGCCTCAACCCAAACTGCTGCAAGTAAAGTTTGAGAAGCACTGTTCCACACCATTAGATTGAATTAATTGACAGCTACCTAAGGAAAGGAATCTATTTAGAAAGGAAAGGTACATGTAGTTCAAGGAGAAAGACTCTGTTACAAGTTGTAACCAAGTACCTAAAATGTTTTGCCTTCTTCACAATTTTGCCTAGGGTTACCGTGTTTACATCAGTGTTTTCACAAGGAGGATTTGTCAGTCTGATGGAAAATGATCACAAAGATTGTATAGGAGTTGTAAGATGAACTAGCTCTATCTTTCCAGCAGGGTGGATAGCCAGATATAAATGAGCCTCTGCATTAGCTGTTAATCTTAGGTAACTTAATTGGTGTTAGGTATCACTTGTCTCTTATTTACATGTCTAAATTTGTTCTCGGATTATACCTACTTTTTTTCCTGCTTGATTCTTTCTGTCTCCTAAACATTCAGGGATTTACGTTTTAAATGTTGCAACTCAAGCATTTATGTATTTTAAAATGCATTCACAATAGTAGTACAAGCTTACTTATATTTAATAAACAATAGAGCAATTTCAAACAATATAAATTGATGTCATCTTCTCCTTTTATACCTTATTACTGTGGCACAGTGACCTTTAAATTGCAGCTTTGGAGTTATGATGATGTAGATGGTGGTGTCAGTGATATAATTCTTAAGATGTTTAATATCAATTCTCCCCTTCAATGAGCAAACTCTATATTGGGAAATGAATAAAAGTAGAGTTCAAAGCATAAGTACAATGGCTCAGTCATACTAGTACTCATATGGTCAGTTGGCTAGTAGGTAATAGGCAGGAACAGATGATACTGGGGAAATTCAGATCTTCAGTTGTTGAACTGAATAACTCCCCAAATTCCAAATGTGACTGCTTCTAGAAAACCTGCATTTGTATTGATGATAAATCAACAAGTACATTTTTCTTATTCTTGTACAAACCAACATCAGGAATATTCTAATATTTGGTAAATCTGAAATACAGCTTCAAAAACCTCACAGTATTAGAAGAACTTAAATTGAGAATTTGCTTTGTCTGCAAATATAGAAAAGCTATTAGGTTTAAGAATGTGATGGGAAATATATGATTAAAAACTTCATATATTGAGGTGTCTGGGTTGCTCAGTCAGCTGAGCATCCGACTTCAGCTCAGGTCCTAATCTTGTGGTTCGTGAGTTCAAGCCCCAAGCCAGACTCGCTGCTCTCAGCCTGTCAGAACAGAGCCCGCTTCAGATCCTCTGTCCCCCTGGTTTCTCTGCCCCTCCTCTGCTTGCCCTCTCTCTCTCAAAGAATAAAGAAAATACTAAAACAAACAAACAAATAAATCTTCATATATTTAGATACATCTGTATTCTAGCACTTAGATTATTAGATAGAATATAGCAGAATCTAAATAAATATTACATTATCTATCAATAATTTTCTATGGTTTTCATTTACTTATACAAGTTTAGTTGATACTAAACAATGAATGGTGGAAAGAAGATTGTGGTTAAGGCTGGTGTGCCCTTGAATAAATAACCATGGCAGTAGTCACAATGAGAAATGATGCTACAGAGGAAGGATTTGTTTTTCTGAAGTTTCACATTATCTTGCAACTTGAAAACTGTCTGTAACTTCAGAACACTTATACTGAGGCAAAACTGACTTGGAAAAATTAGTTTGTGGATGCTATCAACAACAGCAAATTAAAGTACAAAATGATCAAAGGGGCAGAAATTATCAAGTTAAAATAAGACAGTCTGAACTAGGCTAAAAACTGTTGCATCTGATTTTGAGGGTACATGACTAGGAGTTCTGAGTTTAAAATTAATGCCCTGACTTCTTTGGAAAAACTTCCTAAGAAATAGTGTCAGCTGCTAGAGAAAAAAGTAAAGTAGGTCATCAGTCAGGGAAAAAAAGATTTTTACAGAAACTGAACTGTAGTATGAGAACAGTCTCATTGGTCAATTTCAAGTTTAAAAAATTCTTCCAAAAAGATTGGATTTATCAATAATACTTAGGTTTTTTCGTTTTGTTTATTCCCCCCCCCCCCCCCCGATGGATACAGCTCTCTTTTAGGAACCTGGCTAGAAATAATTGATATAACATGCCCTACTGACTAGAGAACTATAATAGAAACTTCTTATGAAATTAAAGAAGATATGATCTTTATCAACCTCTTGCATCAAGTTCAACATAAGATGTAGGAGGTTTTTATTCTTAAATAGCACTCTACCCCTCCAATAAGCAGTGATTTATACAAATGATTTAATGTGTCTGACTGCTTGACTCCTAGAAATAGAGTGCCAATAAAATCCATTACTTAAATTTTCATTAGTCTTTGACCATAGAACTGAAATTAATTTGCTCCAAGAGTACAAGATATAGTCTTTACATTTGATTCCATGTAATTTTGTCTTAGCATTTAATTATTCTTTTCAAATACATAGCAGTTAGATAAAAAATGTCTTGTTGATTCCCTTTAACGGTAAAATTCAGAGAAATTTGTGCTTGATGTGTAATTGAATCTTATTAAACTAAACATAGATAGTAAGAGGTTTTTTTTTATTTTTAAAGCCAAGAAAATGAAGTTTTTTTTTTTAAAAAAAGCTTAAAACAAAATAGAAAGATGTCAGCTTTTTGGTTCTCTTTTGTTTCTTTCACCATATTTTGGTTACATAAGAATATAAATATCTGATTTAGTGTCAACTTCTTTTGAGATAAACTTTTCCACACTGAGAAAATAAAAGTAAAACAAACAAAAAACAATAAAAACCTGTAATATTTATTAATCACTTAACATTTAAAAATTCAGAGTTAGGTCTTAGAGGAAAGAGAACATCTCTTTGATATTTGATCACATAACTACTAAACCTATTCCTATTATATTCTCTCAAATAGAAATTAGCAAATATTATGCATTAAATGACTAGATTTACTCTTTTGAGAAAAAATACACTATTTAAAAAGTAGTTTTCACTAATTTGATTAAAAATAAATTTGTTGCCAAATGCATTTTTTTGTTTATTTTTGTCATTATTTGTTTATTTTAGTTTGTATCTCCATATTAGTGGCTGTGGTCACAAAAGATTCCATTTCTGTAATATTGTTACTGATTACTCACACATTTTACATGAAAACAACATAAAACAATTTTCACATTCTCCTTTCTATTCAAGTTATATGAAAAAAAATTTTTATCAGATACTCTTTCTTATATCATATCATTTCTTACAGGTTAATTAAAAATAGCTCTTTTCTCAAGATGTTTAAAATAGCCCCTTTTGTCTCAAACATTTTGCATAAAAAGATCTCCTAATTTATGTCTGTCATAGAAACAAAGTCTGGTGGTTGCAATGAGGCATTGACAATTTCCTTAGCAATAGCCTGAGTCAGCACCTACAGTAGACACTCGGTTGGTTTTACTACATGTAACAGTAGTCAAGTGTGAGTGTGTTCATTCACTGTGAGATCTTGCTAATATTTTTTTGCTTAATTTGGGAAACGTTCGCCCAAACTGGTACTTGGCAGAAGGATGGAAGCTAATCTGGACTCAGGATTGGGGGACACGGTAGTTATCCCGTTGACACTGCCTTGGCCAGAAAGCAATATTACTGCTTCTTTTAAGATCATACTAAGCATGTCTACAGCAGCAAACACTCCCTGCACACAGAGCTCAAACCACTTACACTCTACATAAAAATCCAGAGATACATCAAATACGTATTCATACTTGATGCCTCTGCTGCCATAAAATAATACAGAATTATGATACACAGAATACTGAGAAAAAGTGAATAAAGACTTCTGAGAGGATATACCACTGGAATCATATTGAAAAACAGATATTAGTTATATCATGGTGAGAGATGTTGTGAGGCAACAGCCTAACAAAGACACATAGATCAGAAAGATGGCGTGGGAATTGTAATGGAAGGTGATTAGGCTCTAAAACCATAAATGATGAAGTGAGACTGACAATGTGGGCAGGTGTCAGAATGCAAAACTTGAAGGGAAGTCTCTATTGGGTTAAGAAACTGAAATTTCACATGAGATAAGGGTTAACTGCAGAATTTTATTTGAAATGTGCCAGAATCAGATTTGTTTTTGAGGTGGCTAACTCAGCAGTTACAAAGAAAATCTATGATGAAAACCATAATGCAGGCAACAAAGCAAATTAAGCCTTTTTTTAGTTATCCAATTAAGAAAAGTAAATTTCCTGATGTAGGACACTGAAAGAAGTATTAAGGTGCCTTGGATATAGAAAATTCTCAAAGATTGATTGGACTCTGTGAATATAATAGTGAGAAGAGTCCAACTAAGTGTCAGTTTTCTCTCCTGAATAACTGGATTGACAGAGGTATCTCCAATCAAGATATAGAGTAGGGAAAAGTTAAGAAGAAAATGTGAAAACTAGGTTTGTAAATGTTGATGATAAGGTGCACATGAAAAATCCAGATATAAATACCCAGAAGCCAATCAAATACATATGTCTCTGGTTCAGGAAATGGTTATGGGCTTGACTTCTGAATTGAGACATCAGTAGAGCATAGGTGGTGGTTGAAACAAATGAGAATGGGTAAGATCACCTGAGAAAATATATTGCATAAGAACAGTGAGTTAAAAATAAAACCCTAAGTAATAGCATTATTTAATGGGTCATAAGAGAAAAAAGAATCTCATCAAGATAAATTGAGGAGTGAACCAAAAACATCTCAGGAGAAGGGAGATAGTTTGGGAACATTAATAGTCATGGGAGTAGAGATTTATTAAGTGAGCATTCACTAGTACAGCAGAGGACACAAGATAAAAAGTCCTGACAAATAGCATGTGATTTACAATATTAGGATGTTACTGTCAAACATATTAAACAGATGAAAACTCAATATAGTTGGCAGATGACTTACTGGGAAGTAAGGATGGGAAAGAGCGTGTGTGTACTACTCTTTCAAGAAATTTGGAGAAAGGAAACAGGAGTAGATTGGATCTACAACTTAACGCAGCATCCAAGCAGAAAAATGAATTAATAATGGATGAACCAAGAGTGAGTAAGCATAAAACAGGAAAGACGATGGGCATATCAGAAAGATACAGGACCAACAGGGAGCTACAAATACAGAATCATTTTGTGAGATTTCTCAAAATAAAACCAAAGGCATATGCTCTATTCAGTTTATTTAAACTTTTGTATCTTTTATTTATGATGTCATATACCCACATAGCAGTTCTTGGAGGCAAACTCATCTACTGTATATTCATTCAGAGTTATAGTTTTGACCAATAAATCTAAACTTAATCAGAAATATAATGAAATAGAAAATGTATATTTAATTCTAATTATCTCTAAGCAATTCTTTGAAATGTGGAACAAGAAGAGACGAGCCATAAAAACGTGTTGGAAGAAAATTCACCCTTATCTTCCTTTATGGAATTCATAAGTTGGTGAGATGTTTTGCATCAAAAAATTAATAGACTATTACTTGAGTTCATATAAATATTAAATAGACCTGCTGATATATTGTATTCAAGTTTGACTAGCAGCTTCACATCCCTTTTAGTCTTTCCACTCCTGGCTGCACTAACACCTGTTCTGCTCAATTCTGAAATAAAACGTACATCACATTTTCTTAGTGGATTGTAAACATGTTCAAAGGCAGTCCAGGGTGAGGATGTGTGCATGGTGCAAATTGCTTTTTAATATTTCTAGACATATAAACCTCCCCCTAGCCATCCTCCTCACACAACTTCATATTAACCTAATGATCTGTCTATAACGAATTGTCGAACTGCATTTTGCTGCCAAACTGTTTTACAGTTAAGCTGTTGCTTTGTGCTTGCCCCTTTTTGTTCAGCCAAACAATTTGCGACTCAGATCCATGGCCCAGTAAAAAGTAATACACAAGGATTTGGAATGGATGTAATCATGTACACAGCAAGACAAATACCATCAATTTATTTCCAGTGTATTCCACTATGCATATTTTGTATTTAGTAGAATTATAGCTTTATCGAGGAAACAAAATATAAAGAGATTTATTTTGTTGTTGCTTACCATTCAAAAATAATATTCGTGAGTATATCATGATAATTCACAAATATGTTGAATAGCATTTTTGTGTTCAAGAAATGTTTTAGAACTCTTAATTCTACTGTTGGATGAATAGCTTATAATTAAGGAATAATAATGTTTGTCATCTATGTACCCCAGATTTAATTTTCAACTTTGATTTAAGTGGCATTTGGCCACGGAAAGAATATAGTATTCCTCCTGTGAGAAGAAATACTATGAGCCACAGATGCAATGCTACAGTTGCACAGTAAAATATAGGCAATGAAATTACTTGCATTTTTTTCCAGCAGCCTTCAAAGTTTTATGAGTTTCTGATTCTTAAGAGCACTATAGCCATTCAATTATTATGCATTTCATTCATTATTACGTTAACTTCCTCTAGCTCTTAACCATCTAGAATTTCATATTAAATCATGTTTAAGTTAACTGTTCTTTCCTTTTTATGTTTATTTTTGAGAGAGAGACAGAACGTGAGCAGGGGAGGGAGACACAGAATCTGAAGCAGCCTCCAGGCTCTGAACTGTCAGCACCAGAGCCCGATGTTGGGCCCAAACTCAGGAACCATGAGATCATGACCTGAGCTGAAGTTGAACACTTAACCAACTGAGCCACTCAGGCACCCCTAAGTTAACTATTATTACTTATGTTTAAAATTATTTTAACCCAGATTTGGATGCACATATAGTTTTCAGTTTCTTAAGGCTTTTAAAAAATATATTGTCCTTGAATTTTTCCCAATAATTATGACAAGATTGAATTGGCTGGTTATACTTTCATGATTTGGGTGATTTCTGAAAAGGCTTCTATCAGAAAATACAGTATCAATTTTCAGAGGGCTTGTTTCACTTATTTATTCCTTAGGTTGATACATATTTAATGAGGGGTTAATTTGTTCTTGGCTCTGTGTTAAAACACATTTACTATTCTCAAGTTGCTAGTTCTTTAAAAAGGTCTTCCCCAGTGCTGAAACTCAAAACAGTATGGAAACCAATTTGACAATAAATTTCATATTAATAAAAAAAAAAAAAAGAAAAGAAAAAAATGGCATGGAGACTGAGCAAGTGCCCCAAATATAAAGAGATTTATTTTATGTTTTTAACTTTTCTCTATAAGCAGAAAGTGTTCTCAAGAGCCCTTTGTTTGACAACACCAAACTAATATTTCAATGAGTTTCCCCCTCATCAGTTGATTTTTTTTCTGATTAACAAGTTAACGATTAATTTGCTAATCAGAAAATTCCACAACATTCCTTTATTTCTTTCCACTATTTTGTCTGTAACACTAACACTGTCGATAAATCTCCACTCATCAAACTTCCTTCTCTTCATACCTATAGCCCTGAACTAACCTTTGATTTCTTTTTTTCTTTTTGTTCTCATTCATTTCCTCAGCCAGTTGGTCAGTCTGTGAATAACAAGAGATAATCAGAAATAAACAGTGGCCTCAAGGTATTCAAAGAAATATAATGCAATTTCCCAAAACTCTTTCTTTCTATTTATTTAATTTATTTCCAGACCTCAAATTCTTAAAGGCTCTCAAATACTTCTCTGTGGTTTCAAATTCTACCTGAAGTTCTAAGAGCCCCAACTCTTGACTCTTGACAAAAACACTGACTACTTGAGACATGAGTCATGGGCTAGGAACTTGCTGAAGGTTTAGTCAAATCCCATAGTATCTTAGTCCTCTTTTTCTCAGCCAAATAAAAGAGAATTTGGACTAGATTACCATTGAGATCATTTATAAATCTAATATTCTATAATGCCACAACTGACTTCAACCTGAATGTCCCAAACATGTCATCTCCTTTCACTATAAATTAGTTTCCTCTCATAAATTTTCTGTCAGGTAAGATTGCCATGATTTTCATTATATATACAGTTTATCTCTTTCTTGTTCTTTCCTAATCATGAAATCTAACTTGTTGTCTGAATGAAGGAATCAGGGATTCTATCACCTTTATCATTTTGGGCATAATTCAAGATGTTATTCAAGAAAAAAAAAAACACAAAATATATTTATTGTGGGGCACCTGGGTGGCTCAGTCGGTTGGGCATCCGACTCTGGCTCAGGTCATGATCTCACAGTTCGTGAGTTCGAGCCCCACGTCGGGCTCTGTGCTGACAGCTCAGAGCTTGGAGCCTGCTTTGGATTCTGTGTCTCCCTCTCTCTCTGCCCCTTCCCCACTCATGCTCTGTCTCTCTCTCTCAAAAATGAATAAACGTTAAAAAAATTTTTTAATATATTTATTGAGTGATATATATGAGGATTTCCAGATTAGAGTTGTATTTAATATGTTATAGTGTTCAAGGAATGAAAATTGGTTAATGGTTTCAGTTATCTCAGAAAAAAAAAATTGGGGTGTTCAACTTTCCTAGGGTTATTTTAAGCATACAATTCTCTAACTTAGTATATATAAAATGAGTTTAAGTCTGGAAAGAAAGGCCTGATAAGAAATGGGGATGAAAAACAATGTAGAAGCAAGATACTGAAGGACTTTATATATCATATTAAGTGTTTTGAACTTTTTTTTAAAAGCAAGGTATACCCGGTGAACTAATTTACATTGAATTGTGATGATCATCTTCATTATAAAAGATCAAATTTTGCATCAACTAAAAATTGAATTGAAGAGAAATAACTGGAAGTAGAGGAACACTTATGAAATTTTGCTGAAACTTAGATATAAGATGATGAAAGCCTATCCAAGGCCAAGTTAGGAGAAGTAAACAAAAAGATATTACTGGAGAATTTAAGGATCTATAATTGACAGGGCATTTTTATACCAAATTTTATATAGGAAATAATGTAGACAAGAATCAAGGATGACAACAGTGTTATGGTTTAAGCAGTATTACGGTGGATTATTGTGCTTCTCACAGTATTGGGAAGTTGATGAAGAAGAGCTATTATTGGAGAAATAACTTGCTTGTAGATTTGAACTGTATATGTATGGTATGTGTAATATAGAACTGGAATATGTAGCTGGCTGCAAGGTTGTTCTCCATGTCCACTCAAGACTTACAAAAGGGTATTACCTTGATTCCAAAACCAGAAAAGCCTTGCTACAAAGGAGAACCACAGACCAATTTCCCTGATGAACACGGATGCAATAATTCTCAACAAGATATTAGCCAACCGGGTACAGCAATACATTAAAAGAATTATTCACCATGACCAAGTGGGATTTATACCTGGGATGCAGGCCTGGTTAAATACCAAGAAATCAATCAATGTGACACATCACATCAATAAAAGAAAGGACAAGAACCACATGATCCTCTCACACATGCAGAGAAAGCATTTGACAAAATGCAACATCCTTTCTTGATAAAAACCCTCAAGACAGTAGACATAGAATGATCATATCTCAAGATCATAAAAGCCACATATGAGAGAACCACCGCTAATATCATTCTCAATGGGGAAAACCTGAGAGCTTTCCCCCTAAGGTCAGGAATATGACAGGGATGTCCACTCTTGCCACTGTCACTCAACATAGTAGTGGAAGTCCTAGCCTCAGCAATCAGACAACACAAAGGAATAAGAGGCATCCAAATCAGCAAGGAGGAAGTCGAATTTTCACTCTTTGCACATGACATGATACTCTATAGGGAAAACCCAAAACATTCCACCAAAAAACTGTTAGAACTGATCTATGAACTCAGCAAAGTCACAGGATATAAAATCAATCCACAGAAATCAGTTGTGTTTCTATACACCAATAATGAAGCAACAGAAAGAGAAACCAAGGAATTGATTCCATTTACAATTGCACCGAAAACCATAAAATACCTAGAAATACCTGACCAAAGAGGTGAAAAATCTATATACTGAAAATTATAGAAAGCTTATGAAAAAAAATTGAAAAACACACACGCAAAAGGAAAAATATTCCATGCTCATGGATTGGAAGAACAAATATTGTTACAATGTTGATCCTACCCAAAGCAACATACATATTCAATGCAATCCCTATCAAAATAATACCAGCATTCTTCACAGAACTGGAACAAACAATCCTAAAATTTGTATGGAACCAGAAAAGCCCCCGAATAGCCAACGCAATCCTGAAAAAGAAAACCAAAGCTGGAGGCATCACAATCCTTGACTTTAAAATGTATTACAAAGCTGTAATCATCAAGACAGTATGGTACTGGCATGAAAACAGACACTCAGATCAACGGAACAGAATAGAGAACCTAGAAATGGACCCACAAACGTATGGCCAACTATCTTTGACAAAGCAAGAAAGAATATCCAATGGAATAAAGACAGTCTCTTTAGCAAATGACTGTAATACAGTTATTTAGCAAATAACCCAGTGGTTATTGGTGTTGGGAAAACTGGATAGTGACATGCAGAAGAATGAAACTGGACCACTTTCTTATACCATACACAAAAATAAAATCAAAATGAATGAAAGACCTAAACATAAGACAGAAAGTCATCAAAATCCTAGAGAAGAAAGCAGGGAACAACCTCTTTGACCTTGGCTGCTGCAACTTCTTACTCAACACGTCTCCAGGGGCAAGGGAAACAAAAGCAAAAATGAACTATTGGGACCTCATCAAGATAAAAACTTCTGCACAGCAAAAGAAACAATCAACAAAACTAAAAGGCAACTGACCGAATGGGAGAAGATATTTGCAAATGACATATCAGATAATGGGCTAGTATCCAAAATCTATAAAGAACTTATCAAACTCAACGTCCAAAAAACAAATAACCCAGTGAAGTAATGGGCCAAAAACATGAATAGACACTTCTCCAAAGAAGACATTCCAGATGGCTAACAGACATATGAAAAAAATGTTCAACATCACTCACCCCCAGAGAAATACAAATCAAAACCACAATGAGATACCACCTGACACCAGTCAGAATGGTTAAAATGAACAACTCAGGCAACAACAGATGTTGGCAAGGATGCAGAGAAAGAGGATTTCTTTTGCACTGCTGGTGGCAATGCAAACTAGTGCGGCCACTCTGGAAAACAGTATGGAGGTTCCTCAAAAAATTAAAAATAGAATTACCCTATGATCCAGCAATTGCACTCGTAGGTATTTATCCAAGGGATACAGATGTACAATTTCAGAGGGGCACATGGATCTCAATGTTTATAGCAGTGCTATTGACAATAGCCAAAGTAAGAAAAGAGCCCAAATGTCCATAGACAGATGAATGGATAAAGAAGATGTGGTATATATGTACAATGGAGTATTAGCAACCAAAAATAATGAAATCTTGCCATTTGCAACAACGTGGATAGAACTAGAGGGGATTATGCTAAGCAAAATTAGTCAGTCAGAGAAAGGCAAATATCATATGACTTCACTCAAATGTGGAACTTAAGATACAAAACAGATGAACATAAGGGAAGGGAAGCAAAAATAATATAAAAACAGGGAGGGGGACAAATCATAAGAGACTCTTAAATATAGAGAACAAACTCAGGGTTGCTGGAGGGGTTGTGGATGGGGGGGATGGGCTAAATGGGTGATGGACATTAAGAAGGGCACTTGTTGGGATGAGTACTGGGTGTTATATATACAGGATGAATCACTGGACTCTACTCCTGAAATCATTATTGTACTATATGCTAACTAACTTGGATGTAAATGAAAAAAAAGAAAAACCTGTAAACAAATAGTAAACTTTATTTAAAAAAAAAAAGTTACAAAAGGGCAAAGGAGAAGCCACGTGGTCTGAATTGAGGCCCCCACCTCTACTTCAATAAGAAGAGCTGCATTTTTATCTGTTAGATTTCCACGAAGTTTTTCCTATGTACAAATGTTTCCAGGGCTTTAATAAAGTCAAATGAGATAACAAGTTGACAAGTTGTGACTTTCCTGCAAATATTAATATTTTCATATTAACAGAAGAAAGAATTTTTTTAAAAAATAAGTTCTTCAGAGAGTCTCATGGCTCAGTCAGTTGAGTATCCTGACTCTTAATTGTGGCTCAGGTCATGATCTCACCATCGAGGAATTGAGCCCTGCACTGGGCTCTGGAGTGGATGTATCGTTTAAGATTGTCTCTCTCCCTCTCCCTCTCCCTCTGTCCTTCCCCTGCTCATGCTCTCTGTCAAAAAATAATAAATAAATAAATAAATAAATAAATAAATAAATAAATAAATAAATTTTCTGACTTGTGATCCAATAATCTCAACTTTATCCACATATATTATGTTTTAGAGAACTAAAGATCTATACTTGAGTACTATGATATAACTATAGAAATATGTCACTGACAGAAAATCTATGTCACAGATTGAGAAACTTTTTCTATAAAGACTCAGGAAAGGTACAAACTTTCAGTTATAAAATAAATGTTTTGGGAAGGTAATATATAGCATGGCAATTATAGTTAATAATACCACAATGCAACTTGTGGGAAAAAATATATATATGTATATATTTTTTTTACATCATGGATATGAGCCAAATTCTAAAAATCCCCTCCCCTTCCAACCAATAATACCACAATGAAACTTGCTGAGAGAGTAAATCTTAAAAGTTCTCATTATAAGAAAAATAATTTTGTAACTATGTGTGGTGAAGAGTGTTAACTCTACTTGCTGTGATGATCACATCATAGTATATACAAATATAGAATCATTGTTGTCCACCTAAAACTAATATAATGTTACATGTAAATTATACCTCAATAAAATGTCAAATTATAGATATTTTAGATTTTTTCAAGCCAGGTGGTGTTTTCACAACTACTTAAATCTGCTGCTTGTAAACCTTTTAAGGCATCCATAAAGAGTACACAAGTAGGGGCGTCTGGGTGGCTCAGTCAGTTAAGCAGCCGACTTCGGCTCAGGTCATGATCTCACGTCTGTGAGTTCGAGCCCCGTGTTGGGCTCTGTGCTGACAGCTCGGAGCCTGGAGCCTGTTTCAGATTCTGTGTCTCCCTCTCTCTGACCCTCCCCCATTCATGCTCTGTCTCTCTCTGTCTCAAAAATGAATAAACGTTATAAAAAATATATATATATAAAAAAAAAGAGTACACAAGCAAATGGGTGTGGCTGTGTTCCAAAAAAAAAAAAAAATGTATCTACAAAAGTTTTTTATTCAGCAGCAAGATTTGGCCCACAGACTAGTCTGCTGACCTGTATACTACATAATTCATTGGCTATAGACTCCTAGAGACTGTAGGTCTCACTTGAGAGTATTTGAAGGTGATAAGAAGTACAAAAGAGATCTCTGCTCTAATCTCTAGAATACTAGAATGCAAAGTCATTTCAATATCACAAAAACAGGTCTGCTCTTTCAAAGAGGACAGCATTTGTGATTAGAGAAAAAAAGGGTAATATTGTATTTGCTACCCCAAATTTGTGACCATTATACTTCCTAATCCTAGAAAATCGCCTATCAGATTCCCTGAGAGTTTTTAAAACCTTGGTTCACAATTCTTTGGAAGGATAAAGAGAGAATAAATGTCTATAAGCAATTAGTTTGAGAAAAAGGAAATAATGTATTCTTAATAGATAACTCAGACTCATACTCACTTCTTACATAGGAGTGGGATGAGAGAAATCATCTGTAATTGTACATTTCAGAAGAAATTTGTCTTGAATTCATGAAAATTAAAATTATTTTCGACACTCCAATGAAAGTACTGTGTGTTCTTTACCATGTACCGAAAGATTTAAGTATGTTTAGCCACGTAGTTCTTATTAAAATTCAGCACTTGGTACTTAGCATTCTCTTCTACTACAACAGAGCCATTATACAATGAAAAGAAATATGAGGAGGCTGAGGTATCTCTTCTACACATTTTTTCTTACGTTTTTTTCTTGCCAGAGAAGTGATTCCTTGGACCTTCTTTATTTGGCTTGCTTGCTCTTTTCTGTTTCCTTTTCAGGACAGTGAATAATGTGTCAAAGTGTGAGGTGCATATGAATTGAACCCAAAAAAAGGAGAGTTATTATTAACATTCAACTGTTACATTGAGCATTGTATTTATTGGATTGGAAGGGGAGGGGATTTTTAGAATTTGGCTCATATCCATGATGTAAAAAAAATATATACATATATATATTTTTTCCCACAATACTCTAATGTTCTAGACATTGTCTCAGGAATAAAAATGTGTCTTTTGTTGAAACAAAAAGACATCCTTCTAAATTCTCCCATTAAAAATAATCAATATGATTATTATTAAGACCAAAGATAAATTTAAAATGAAAATTGTATGTATGCCACCACTTAATTTAAGGAAATATATATCTTTGAAAGAATGGACAAATTATTTCTGCCCTCACTAAAAATGCTGTTTTGAAGATTAAAACTGTAGCAACTTTAGATATTTTTGTTCTTTTTTAGCAAGTAAGACAAAAATCACCACTGAAAAAGGAAAATGCTAAAACATCCTCATTTATCACTTGTGAGGGTAAGGTGTATCCTACTGTTATTAAATGTTTAATGTAGCTGTTGGCAAGTGTGTATAATGAGCTTTGTTTCAAGTCTGGGACACTGTTAATATAACTCTTTCTCATTCACCTACTGCAAAGTGTGGAAATTGTCCCTACTCTTTCGAAAATTCATTACAGTATTATTTCCTTACAGTTAAAACCATTTGTGGCATACAGTGGTTTTGAGATTTGTTCAATTTTATTTGCTTTAAATGAAATGGACATTTTCCTTTGTTAAAGAAAATAAAACAGCCTCTAGTAAGTTTTGCTGGATTTAAGAAGACTTTGGTTATTAAAGGTCAAGAACATTGAAGGGTACTTCTTATTTGATAAAACTTTGTAGGACCTATTTAAGTCTAACAATTCCCTCCAATGGAATTATATGTTACTTTGTGTCTTATTAAATTCATTTATTTTAGTTTCATCATCCTTAGAACCTCTTGATTTAATTCCTTCAAATGAATGCTGTTCCACCAATTCAACTTATACTCAGATGAAATTAACAAAATACATATTAAGATTTGTAATTGGGAAATGTTAATATGTAAACTTTTAAAGTAGTAAAATATTTTATAGTTATGTGCTTCAGATTAAAGATTCTCAAACTGTAGCATGTGTAAGTATAAATTATGTAGGTTATTTTTTTTTTTAATCTAAGATATCACTCCAAAAGGTTTTTATTCAGGAGACTCAAAAAAACATGCATTTTTATAAAGAAGTCCATGTGATTCTGATGCAAACGGTAAACCAACTGAACAGAGAAGCACACCTAAATAAAGCATCATAAGGAACCCGTTCTGAATATTAAGGACACAGCTATAAAACCTATGCAGAAAAACAGGGAGCAAGGTATTTGCATAAAATTTGTGCTGAATATAAAGGCAGTTTTGAAGAGAACACATATATCTCTTTTGTCGAAAACACATTTCTATTATGATGTTATTATAACACTGATGTTATTACTTTCTAAAACACTTATTAGTAGGAAACAATTTTTTTAAAAATAGTGACCTGTTTTTTAAAGGAAACAAGAGAAAAAAATTTGATATTTGAAGTCAACATCCTAAATTAGATTTAACATGATGTCCAGACTTACTCTATATTGAAAATATATACCCTATAGTATATCTATATACTCCTATTGCATAATAGTCACTGGTATCACCTGCTAGAAGTGCAGTCTTTTTAAAAAAAAAAGTTTTTTTTTTTTATTTTGGAGAGAGAGAGCGAGAGCGAGAGCGAGAGCATGCAAGCAGGGGAAGGGCAGAGAGGGAGACAGAGACTCCCAAGCAGGGTCTGTGACTGACAACACAGAGCCTGAGGTGTAGCTAGAACCCACGAACCTAGAGATCATGACCTGAACCAAAATCAAGAGTCAGATGCTCAGCCAACTGAGCCACCCAGGCACTGAAGTTCAGTCTTGATCCCACATTCCAGGCTTCTGATCTGGTAACTGATCAGACAAAGGACTTGCATTTTTATAATTCCATCCTATAATGTGGTCCTGATCCAATTGATTTATGTACCATATTCTGAGAACACTGATCAGGGTAAAAAGACTGGAAATGAGAAAGTTAATCACAAAATACAATTGATTTGAACTGTACCAGACTAGCATTAGGACTATGTCCAAATCAAGAAGTAATTCAGTGGTTTCCATGTTAAGACACTCAAAGTTGCCTCGCTTATCCTATTAGGAAGAACTTTCTATCTATTTCTCAGATATATTTAAAGAGTGCTCAATAATTACTATAACATTTCTTGATATAAGAGCATAAGATTAAAATCATATTGCTTTTATTTAAAAACCTTACTCAAGATCTAGGGGAAATGTGAATGAAATGCAAATAAAAGTGGGGTGAGCCTAGTTAGAAATAAGGAACACACCATATATGGTGTGTTATAAATTAATACTCTTTAGGTTTCAAGTAATACAAAGTCAATCAATATATTTGAGCAAAAAGGAATTCTACTATAAGTCAACAAGGTATCTTACAGACTCAAGGGAAGAAAAACAGCCAGACTTCACTAGGAAATCATGAGTTATATTCTGAATTTCTCATTCTTTCTCTCTAGAACTACATAATCTCACATACTCACATCAATTTCCACATTCACTTCTTACTTTGCCTTCTTCAGAATAAGCTTTCCCTCACTGTCCACATGAGTGAGTTGAAAATAGCCATTTGAAGCTCCTGTGTTGTCAAGTCTCTTCTTCCTTTAATTTTTATTCTCTTAAGAATAATATTTTCAGTCTTATGTGTATCCTGAGAAACTTAACAGAAACCCATAGGGGAGGGGAAGGAAAAAAAAAAGAAGTTAGAGTGGGAGAGAGCCAAAGCATAAGAGACTCTTAAAAACAGAACAAACTGAGGGTTGATGGGGGGTGGGAGGGAGGGGATGGTGGGTGATGGGTATTGAGGAGGGTACCTTTTGGGATGAGCACTGGGTGTTGTATGGAAACCAATTTGACAATAAATTTCATATATTGAAAAAAAAGAATAATTTTTTTTCAAATACAATTTTTAAAACATACTTTTAGGTTATATTTTGAAAATATTTAAGTCAAGTGTTTCTATAATCCTTCAGCCAGGATCCAACATTTATTCAAGAAACATTTAGAATCAATAATGCTCTTGACATTGATCATGAGTTTGGAAGAAAAAAAATACATGAATAATTTGCAGTCTAAAAGATAAAATCGAGTAGGAAAAGAAGCAATTCAATTAAATATCAGTTGCGCAATATGAGAATCATGGCGCGTGTTCCTATGTCTTTTTACAGAGTGAAATGAGACATTACAGAGAAGGCCATGTTTGAGAAGACATTTGAAGGATAAGTATGGGTTTTTCAGATGGACAAAACAGAAGAATATCTGAGGTAGAGCGGAGAGAATATATAAAGTCAAGCGGATATGAAATATCACAGTTTGTGAAGGGAAAGATAAATCTTGCACTGTGAAAAAGGCATGAGGTGTAAGTAAGAGAATAACAAGGAATTTGGTTAGATGAGAAGCCAAAAATGTATCATGAATCTATGAGATAAATCAGTAAGTTGTGAGAATCATACATATCAGTCAACATCTTGTTTTCACATCTAGAATCCATTTTATCCTTTCCTGATGTACTACAATTTTCCTCAGGATATCTCATCTCCATACTCTGAGTCAAAGATTTGGTGAATATTCTTTGTATCCAGGCTCAGAGACGCGACTCAATGTTGGTCAATTAGAGCAAATATTTGCCAAACTACAATGACTAGTTCAGAGATCGTACCATTACATACAAATTATAGAGATTTTTTTTTTCTGTGACTGCTGTGAAAGATACTGGCAATCTATTCAACTACCAATATTCTGTCATGTATGTGAAATGCTTAATTCCTAGATGACAATGATTTTTGTAAAAGAAAAAGTGTGCCAGAAGTAGTTATACTTCCTCTCTGGGGAAAGATATAATGTGGTTTTAGTCCTCAAAAAAATTCTGTAAATAATTCTGTCAATGAAACATCTGGAATACAATTAGAAATAACAATGCATATAAGGAAACAACAAAATATGAATGAAGACCAGAAGATAACAAAAAGAAAAAGCTATAAAAGGAGACTCACAATGAATCGAGGTATCGAATTAAACAATTAAACAATCACAATTTTTAAATTATATTTCCAATGATCCAAGAAGTCAAAGAAAAATTGAAAATTTTGGTAGAGAACTGGAAATCATGGCAAAAAAATAAAAAATAAAAATCCCATGGAAACTATAGAATTAAAATAGAAAATAAGCAGAAGATTTCTGCTTCCAAATGAAAGGGGGTCACACAGAGTAGATTTATCCTGGAACAACCAAAGGGGAGGGGAAAGAAAAGAAAAGAGAAGAGAAGAAAAATGAAAGAGGAGAAGAGAAAAGAAAAGAAAAGAAAAGAAAAGAAAAGAAAAAAAGGAAAAGAAAAACATTTAAATTAGTTTCAAGACACCAGATAGGCAATAAATGACAGTGATTCCTGAGAAACCAAAAATGAGATGAACTCAACAATGGCCTTAAATTACAGCCTCGACAGCGTTCTAGGCTGATGGAAATGAGAGGACAGTGAAACCAAATAAACTGGACTTTGCAGACCAAGGTCAGAGAGAGAACTCAGAAAGGCTGCAAAAGCCTCCCACCTGTGAACATTGATGTTCATTGATGTGTAGGAAACTACACAAAACCAAGGAAGAAATCACCTACAAAAATAAGAGCGAAAAATGTCTGTAGTTCACACAGAGCCAGGAAAAGGGCCTACTCCCAACTAGAAAATATTATTATTCATGGAGCACTGGATTGAGTAGATAGAAGATCAATTCACAAATGGTAAGGAATAACTATCCCTAAACTAAGCACTCTTTTTGGCTCCACTTAATGAATCTTAAAAGCAAGACCAAAGAGAATCTGTTTCCAAGTAACCTAACCGTGTACAAAAAAATGATCAAAAATATTTATAGGAATTAAATATATCCAGCCCTAATAGGGTAATATCACAATGTCTGGTATCCAGTTAAAAATTAATAGGCATATAAGAAGCAGGAAAATATTCAACATAATGAGGAGAATAATCAATACACTGAAACTGATAAGATATGATACATACATTAAAATCAGCAGATATATCATTTAGAATAGTTATTATGCTGAATTGTCTGTGATCAGATATGTGAGTGAAATCTAAAAAAGACAAAAATCTAATTTCTAAAAATAAAATTATAAATTATGAAATGAAAAACACACTGAAACATATTACAAGTAGAAGAGACATTGAAGAAAACAACTTGATAAACTTAGTAAATTCAAAGATATAGCAATATAAACAATCCAAAGTGAAACACAGAAGAAAAAGAGAATTAAAAAAGAAATTAACAGAACATAAATAAGTGATGAGATAACTTCAAGAAGCCAATATTTGTATATTTTGAGTCACCAAGGGAAAGGAGTTACAGAAGAACAATTTTAAAAAAGAATTGCCAAAAGTGTCCAAAAATGATAAAAAATATAAATTCACAAATATAAGAAATTCAGTGAAACTCAAGACCCACAAACATGAAGAAAACTTTAGCAAAACATATCATAATCACATTTCTCAAAATTGGTAGTAAAAAAAATCTTAAAAGCAGTCAGAAGAAGATGAGAGATTTTGTGTAGTAGAAAAAAAATAAGTAAGTAAAACATCTAATGTCTTATTCAAAACAATAAGCAAAAGTCTGTAGAATAACATCTTTAAAATACTAAAAGAAAAAGACTATCAACCTTGGGTTCCATAACCAGAAAAAAAAAAATCTTTTAAAAACACAAGTGAAATAAGAACTTTTAAGACCCACAAAAGCAGAAATACTTTAAAACAGCATACCTACATTCCAAAAAATATCATAGGAAGTTCTTCAGTCATGAAAAAGGAAGAAAAGGTATGTAGCTATGAATAAGGGTCTATGCACAGGAATAAGAAACACAGAAAATAGTAACTACCTAGAAAAGACGTGGTATATTTTTCTTATTATTTAAATCTCCTTATAAGATCTTGACTATATAAACAAAAGTAAGAATATAGTATGGAGATTATGACAACTGTAAAATATACGGCTACAAAAACACAAAGGCTGGGATAGGAGAAATAAACATATACTACTGTATAATTTTTTAATGCATAATGTGTTATAATATCTCTTTATAGGAGACTGTGATAAGGTAAAGGTATAACATAAACTCTGAAACAACCATCCACACTTATTACCCAATAATCCAACTGAAAAGATCAAATGGAGTCATAAAAATATATACATGCAATCTAAAGGAAAGCATAAAAAGAAGAAAAAGGGAACAAAGAACAGATAAACAAATAAACCTGTATAGCAAGCTGATAGATGAAAATCTAACAACATCACTAATCACATTAGTCTAAACACCCCAGCTAAAAGAATGATATTTCCATAGTGGGTAAAATCAAGACCAAATCAAATGCTTCCCATAAGAAACAAACTTTAAATGAAAAAACTCAAATAGATGAAAGTAAAAGGAATTGGAAAAAAATATTTTATGCTTGTACTAAAAAACTGGGATAGCTGTATTAATATTAGGAAAATTAGATTTCAGAGGAAAGAATATCACCAGAGATAAAGAAGTCCATATTAAGTTGAAGGAAGTCAATTCATCAAGAACATGTAATAAATAAAAATATTTATGTATATAAGCATGTATAATATATGTATAATAACAGAAAGATCATAAAGTGAAATGTACATATTTTCAAGGAGAAATGGACAAATCCACAATAACAATTAATTCAATACTGCTTCTCAATAATTAGTAGAAGTAGGAAGAAAATCAATAAATATATATTTCAAAAACACTATCAACCAACTTGTCTTAATTTACATTTATAGAATAGTTTACCCAACAAACAGCAGAATATAGCAAGATAATCCACATTTTGGCCACAATTCAATTCTCAACATAATAGATTTAAGTCTAACAAAATGTTTTCTTGACACAGTGGAACTGAACTCAAAAAAGTAACTGAAGTATCACTCAAAAATCCTCAACTGATGGAAATTAATAACACACTTTTAAAATAACCCATGGATAAAAGAAGACACAAACAACAAATTAGAAAAACGTTTTGAGTTGAATGAAAATGAAAAACAACATAAAAATTTGTGGTATGCTGCTAGGTAGTATCTAGGGAGAAATTTATAGCACCAAATGCCTGTATTTGAAAATAAGATTTTTTTTTTAACGTTTATTTATTTTGGAGACACAGAGAGACAGAGCATGAACAGGGGAGGGGCAGAGAGAGAGAGGGAGACACAGAATCTGAAACAGGCTCCAGGCTCTGAGCTGTCAGCACAGAGCCCGACGCGGGGCTCGAACTCACGGACCGCGAGATCGTGACCTGGCTGAAGTCGGACGCCTAACCGACTGCGCCACCCAGGCGCCCCTTGAAAAGAAGATTTCTAATCAATGACTTTCATAAGTATAGATGCAAAAATTTTAAACACAATTTTAGAAAATCGCATCTAATAATATATAAGAAGCATAATATTTCAGAGCCTAGTAGGGTTTACCTCAGGAATGTAGGCTTGATTTACATTTAAAAATTGATTAGTTCAAATCACCATATTTACATACTGGAAATACTGGAAACACAGATCTGATCATTTCATATAGCACAGAAAAAGCAAATGACAAAAACAGACACTCAGATCAATGGAACAGAATAGAGAACCCAGAAATGGACCCACAAACCTATGGCCAACTAATCTGAGACAAAGCAGGAAAGAATATCCAATGGAATAAAGACAGTCTCTTCAGCACGTGGTGCTGGGAAAACTGGGCAGCGACATGCAGAAGAATGAACCTGGACCACTTTCTTACACCATACACAAAAATAAACTCAAAATGGATAAAAGACCTCAATGAAAGACAGGAAGCCATCAAAATCCTCAAGGAGAAAGCAGGCAAAAACCTCTTTGATCTTGGCCACAGCAATTTCTCACTCATCGTGTCTCTGGAGGCAAGGGAAACAAAAGCAAAAATGAACTACTGGGACCTCATCAAAATAAAAAGCTTCTGCACAGCAAAGGAAACAAATCAGCAAAACTAAAAGGCAACCAACAGAATGGGAGAAGATATTTGCAAATGACATATCAGATAAAGGGTTAGTATCCAAAATCTATAAAGAACTTACCTAACTCAACACCCAAAAAACAAATAATCCAGTGAAGAAGTGGGCAAAAGACATGAATAGACACTTCTCCAAAGAAGACATCCAGATGGCCAACCGACACATGAAAAAATGCTCCACATCACTCATCATCAGGGAAATACAAATCAAAACCACAATGAGATACCACCTCACACCTGTCAGAATGGCTAACAGTAACAACTCAGGCAACAACAGATGTTGGTGAGGATGTGGAGAAAGAGGATCTCTTTTGCATTTTCCGTGGCAATGCAAGCTGGTGCAGCCACTCTGCAAAACAGTATGGAGGTTCCTCAAAAACTAAAAACAGAACTACCCTACGACCCAGCAATTGCTCTACTAGGTATTTATCCATGGGATACAGGTGTGCTGTTTCGAATGGACACATGCACCCCCATGTTTATAGCAGCACTATCAACAATAGCCAAACTATGGAAAGAGCCCAAATGTCCATCCATGGATGAATGGATAAAGAAGATGTGGTATGCACACACACACACACACACACACACACACACACACACAATGGTATATTACTTGGCAATCAGAAAGAATGAAATCTTGTCATTTGCAACTACGTGGATGGAACTGGAGAGGATTATGCTAAGTGAAATTAGTCAGACAAAGACAAAAATCATATGACTTCACTCATATGAGGACTTTAAGAGACAAAACAGATGAACATAAGGGAAGGGAAACAAAAATAATACAAAAACAGGGAGGGGAAACAAAACAGAAGAGACTCATATATGGAGAACAAACTGGGGGTTACTGGAAAGGATATGGGCTAAATGGGTAAGGGACACTAAGGAATCTACTCCTGAAATCATTGTTGCACTATATGCTAACTAATTTGGATGTAAATTTAAAAAAAAATAAATATAAAATTCTAAAAAAGTTTTGAAAAGACAAAAAAAAAAAAAAAACCACAAACCAAAAATAAATGAATTCATCAGTTTCCTTATAGAGTCAAGGTACAAATTCTAATTCATCTCTATATCCTAATTTAAAAATATGGAAATTTTATAAATGATACTTTTAATGATATAGTAAAAATTTTTGAAAGACTAGAAATGAAAAATTTATGTCTTGTGTATGGGATATTATAAAACATTGTGAAAACAAAAGAAAATCAAAATAAATAAAGAAATATGCCATAGTGATGAATTCAAAGACAAAATATTACAAACTGGATCAAACTACAGGTAGATTCTTTGTAGATTATTACAAGTATATAGATTATATAGTATACTAATATTAATTAGTATATTATATTATAGTATATTACAAGGATAAGAAAATAGATCTGTGAAAAAGGAATTCAGAAACATCATCACTCATATACAGACAACAGATTATGTGCTTTCTGTCCCTCTTTCAAATAAATTTTTAAAAAAAAGACTACAAATCAGTAGGTAAAGTATAGACTTCTCACTAAGTGGTACCAAGTTAATTGGTTATCGATATTAAAAGATAAATAAATAAATAAATAAATAAAAACTGCCTCATTCTATATTGAAGAAAAATAACTAAGTTTGGGTGGATTTTAGAAAGTTGTAATATTAAAGCTTTTAGATAATCCTATAGGAGAAAATTTTAGTGAATTTAAGGTAGGGAAATTTTAAAATAAGACATAATCAGTGCCTATCAAATAATAATATATATAATGATAATAATTTGGTGATTTTCTAGTTAGGGGATTCTGATTATAAAAAATATCAAGTGAAAATTCAAGCCATGATGTAAGAGCAGATATTTTAACACATAATGCTGATAAAAGCTGGTATCCTGACTATATATCAAACTTCTACAAAACCAGTAAGAAAAAGACAACTGGAAAAAAAAAAAAAGATGAGCTAGCAATTTGAAAAGACACTTTACAAAAGAAAAAAAAAGATATTTTTATAGTATGGTCCATTCACGTAAAATTTCATTCAATCTCACTAGTGGTCAGGAATATGTAAATTAGAGCAAATACATACATCTACTCTTTAATCAAAAGAGCTCAAATGGAAAACACTGACAACCTCCACTGCTATCAGCAGTGAGGAGCAACTGGACCTCTTCGTGCTGCTGGTAATAGAAGTCAATGCAATCATTTTGCAAAGTGCTTCAGCATTATCTAGCAAAATCAAATATGTGCATACTATAAACAATTAATTCCAATCTCAGGCATAACCTCCACACAAATTCATTACATGTTCATCAGCAAACATTTATAGGAGCATTCATGATGATATATTCTACAATAACCTCAAAAGGCAAACAATATATACCTACACCACCAGTAGAACAAATAAGTAAGTAAATAAATAATGGTGTAGTAATGCAACTGAATTCTACTGAAAATGAAAAAGTATGAAGTACAAATAGATATCAAAATGATATAAACCTTACAAACATACTATTAAGCAAAGAAAGCCAACATATAAAAATACAAAATGTATCCTTTTATTTACATCAGGTGATAATGTGAATAAAGTAACACAACAAAAGGTTTCCCATAAATAGCAACATAATGGCTTCCTGGGAGGGGAGAAGGATATAAGAAGGGGGAGTGACTGGGATAGGGACAAGGTGCAAGGGTGTCATTCTATTTCTCAAACTGTGTTGTTTACAAATGTGTTCATTTTGTATGAAGTCACTGAGCAGTCCTTTGTTTTGCTTTCTAAGAGGAAGAGGGAAGAAACTTACACATTTCTGTATGTGTATAATTTTCATTATTTAATGTTTAAAAAGAAGTGCTTTAATAATCTTAGGGTACATTTGTAAATCATGGGGAATAAATGCATTGCCAAATCATGTTGATTCCCCGTGACTTGAATCCCAGTGTAATTAACATGGACTTGATGTTTAAAACTTGGATTTAAACCCTACACTTACGGTCTATATGCATTTTTACTAGTTATGTTCCTCTCTCAGTCTCAGTTTTATCTTTAAGTTGAAAGTCAAAACATTTTTTTTACAAGATAAACACATTTCTTAGAAGTCATTATGAGGATTCAGTGGAGTAATGTTGGTTTCAACTCAGAAATATGTAAGTCAAAGCCTGGCTCTTCTTTCCAGTTTTACTGCTAAAGCCTCCAGTTAAGGCACCGTGGTCTTTTACCAGAATCCCAAAGTCCTGATTCCCATGTTTCAAGTGCATTCTCAAACTTAGTTTTCCCTTTATAAATCACATTGATAACATCTTTTCCTTCTTTTAGCACTTAGCTTGAAAACCTTTCATATTGGATGAAGTTCCATTTCTTTAGCATGACAGAGAAGGCTGTTTTCCAATTCTATACATGACTCCCTCTCCAGATTCTTTGTTTTTTACAAATCTGCCTCAAATCTATCCCTCCACCACAAGAACTTTTTGCTGTTCCCTATGCTCCTTTTACTCCATATATTTGAACAAAGTAATCTCTGGCTGAAATGTGCCCTCTCTTTGTCTCTGTCTAACAAATGCTTATTCATCCTTTCATATAAAGCTAAAATTATCCTCTTGTATGAAATCTTGTAAGTTTCCCCTGACATATTCAATATGAACTTCTCTCAGTACTTCATCAATATCTCTGCATAACTCCTCGGGGAAATTGGCACGGTCCATTAGTCTCTAGATTACTAGTTGGCCAAATTTTAGCACTTTGCTGGCATTTCCATAGAGGTATTTTTTCCCCTTCTCCAACAGGTCCAAGAACAAATGAAAAGGAAAGGATAAGGGCTGCAAGCAGCGGCAAGGGAGAAAAAACCTATGTCAATGCTATTGAGAGAAGTCCGAGAGGTGTTTTTTTGTTTTTGCTTTTGCTTTTGTTTTTTGCTTTATCTAGCTCTAGGCCCATATTTTGTGCTATGTCACAGTATTCTCAAGAGAAGAGGTGAAAAAGAGGGTTGATGGATAGCTGTGGTTTTCCACGGAACTTTAAGGAATTTAAGCGACACAACATCTGCAAGAATAGAAATGAAAGTACAGCCAGTGCAGGCTGGAGGCCTTCACACACTTATCATCAGGAGTTGATTTTGATGTTAGACACTCATATCTAATTTTCTCTTAACCATGTTACATTCCACTGTTGCTTAACTGAAGGTATCATTTCCTCTTAGAATACCAGCCATTTTCACTCCTTTTAGAATAACTGCCCACTGCGCCTGGGTGGTGCAGTCGGTTAAGCGTCCGACTTCAGCCAGGTCACGATCTCGCGGTCCGGGAGTTCGAGCCCCGCGTCGGGCTCTGGGCTGATGGCTCAGAGCCTGGAGCCTGTTTCCGATTCTGTGTCTCCCTCTCTGCTCCTCCCCCGTTCATGCTCTGTCTCCCTCTGTCCCAAAAATAAATAAACGTTGAAAAAAAAAAAAAAAAAAAAAAAGAATAACTGCCCACTGAGTAATGCTCAGGAAAATTGGAAAGCATTCTCCCATGAATAAATCTTGCTCCCACAGAGATAGGCCATCACAGATTTGCCCTTATAAAAAGGAACTCCATCACCAACCTGTAATTTGGAGTGGGAAATTTGGAAACCTTTTAATAGATTTATGTTTTTTAAGCCAATTCATTTTATGATTCCAGAATTCTCACAATTAGCATTTACATAGGCCTTTTAGGGAGGCTCAGTTTCAGCTAATTTGGAAGATAATTGCTTATCTCACCTAAATACTCACCTGGGGCTTGCAAAGTAAATTTTGGATGCCCTATGTCATCGCCAATGATGAAACACAATTCTGTACATCTTACAAGAGAGGCATTCACTACCCTTTTCCCAGGATATTTGTACTACTTTTATATTTTTAACTTTAAAAAAAAAATAATAGACTTCATTTTTAGAGCCCTTTTAGATTTGTAAAAAATTGGGCAGATAATATATATCTCTCACATACGTCTACTTTCTCCTTTTCACAGTTTCCTCTGCTACTGATAGGGAAAAATCTGTTATAAGGTGGCTGACAGGACTGATAGGGGAATTCCAGTCCCTGCCTGAAGACTCCCCTTCTGGGTTCTTCTTCCCACCCTGCTTGCAGCTCCAAACTGCTAGTAATGAGGATGCGGAAGTAACAGACTATAAATTGTTCCCTCTGCTTATGCTCTGGGCTCAGACCTCTGGAGAATGATCTCCTCTGAGCCCATGGGTGTAAAATAAACCTCCTGCCTTCCAAGATCTCCGAGTGCCGCTTGGTTCTTCTGCCGGGTGATCCAGGCCAGGTTCTGTAACGTTACTTGCACTTTGCCCTATGTGATAATTTGTTAAAAAAATGGGCCAATGTTGGTACATTATTATTAACTGAGGTCCAGAAGTCACATTAGAGTGCATTCTTTGTGTTGTACATTGTCATGGGCTTTGACAAATGCAAAATGTCATGGATTCACCATTAGCATGTCATGCAGAATAGTTACAGTGCCCTAAAAATCTCTTTGTGTTCTACCTTTTCGTTCCTTCCCCCCACCCCACACTCCTAAATTCTGGGGAACAACAGATCTTTTTCTTGCTCTATAGTTTTGCCTTTTTTGAAAAAAAATTAAGTTTATTTATTTATTTTTGAGAGAGAAAGAGAGAGCACACAAGCAGGGGAGGGACAGAGAGAGAGGGAGACATAGAATCTGAAGCAGGCTCTGGGCTCTGAGCTGTCAGAGCAGAGCCCAACTTGAGGCTCTAACCCAAGAACCCTGAGATCATGACTTGAGCCCAAGTTGGACACTTAACAGACTGAGCCACCCAGGCGCCCCTAGTTTTGCCTTTTTCTGATTGTCATATAGTTGGATCATATAGTATGTAGCAGTAATAAGAAATATACATTTATTCTTTGTGTTCTATTCCAGATACAGAGCTTTAAAAAACTTCGCAATTTCCTGAGTGATAGGGATTATGAGAGCATCTTTTGTTATTCAAAACAAGCTCCTGTCAATACTACCTGAGTTAATGCTAATAAAGTGACTTTTGGTGAACCCCTAGATAGCTTCAGGATTGTTGCTCCTTACTAGAGGAACCACCCATGTAATTAAAAGGTTGAAAATTTCAGTCCACCCTGGACCTCCAGGAAGGTGAGTGGGCTGGAGACTGAGTTCAATGACCTATGGCCAGTGACTTAATAATGCTATGTAATGGAACATGCAGATAAATTCCTAAAGGATCAATTTGGAAAACTTCTTGTTTGGTAAACATATTGAGGTGTTGGGAGGGTGACACTCCCACAGAGGGCTTGGAAGTTTTGTGTCCTTTTTTATTATACCTTGCCCTATGCAGATCACTTTGGCTGTTCCTGAGCTGCATCCTTTATAATTAGCAAGTAGTAGTAAAGTGTTTTCCCGAGTTTTGTGAGGCACTCTAACAGTCAAATATACAAAGGGATTTGTGGGAATCCCCTGAATTTATTGCTGGTTGGTTAGATGTACAAGTGAACATAGGAGAAAGGGAAAAATAAAGGAGAGAGAGGGGAGCAAACCATGAAAGACTCTTAAATATAAAGAACAAACTTAGGGTCACTGGAGGGGAGATGTGGGGGGGTACTAAATGGGTGATGGACATTAAGGAGGTCAGTTGTGTTGGGCACCAGGAGTTGTATGTAAGTGATGACTCACTAAATTCTACTCCTGAAACCATTACTATATTATATGTTAACTAACTAGAATTTAATTAAAAAAAGAAAAACAAAACAAAAAAAAGTACAGGTGGCAATCTAAGACTTCAACTGGCTTCTGAAATGAGAACAGTCTTGTGCTAACTCCAGGTAATTAGGGTCAGAATTAAGATACCCAACTGTGTCTGCAGAGTTAGAGAACTGGTACCAGAAAAAACCTGCACATTTAGTGTCAGAGTGTTGTGAGAAAAAAGAGCCCAGAAGTAGCCTTTTCAGACTGGCTTCTTTCAGCCAGTAATATGCATTTATAGTTCTTCCACGTCCTTTCATGGCTTGATAGCTCACTTCTTTTTATAGCTGAGTAAAATTCCATTGCATGCAAATATTTGTTTATCCAGTCACTTTCTGAAGGATAATTATGAATAAAGCTGCTCTGAATATTTGTGTGCAATTTTTTTGTGTAGACATAACTTTTCACTTCACTTGGGTAAAGTCCAAGGTAAATGATTGCTGGATCTTATGGGGAGACTATGATTAGCTATGTAGGAAACTTCCAAAATGTCTTCCAAAAAGTGACAGTACCACTGCATTCTCCCTAGTATTGAATGAGTGCTCCTACTTCTCCACATTCTTGACAACATTTGTTATTGTCAGTTTTTTTTTTAGCCATTGAATAGGTGTATAACAGAATATCATTTTTGTTCTAATTTAAAATCCCCTAATCACATATGATGCTGAGTGTCTTTATATGCTTATTTTCTATCTGCATATATTCACTGGGGAAGTATATGCTCAGATATTTTGACCATTTTTAAATTAGATTGTTGGTATTCTTATGGTTGAGTTTTAAGTATTGCTTAATATATTTTGAGTATAAGTCCTTTATCATTATGTGTTTTGCAAATATTTCCTCCAGTCTGTGGCTTTTCTTTTCACTATCTTAACAGTGTCTTTTGCAGAGCAGAGCAGAAGTTGTCAATTTTAATGAAGTCCAATTTATCAATTTTTTTATGATTAATGCATTTAGTATTGTTTTTAAAATCTCATTGCCAAACCCAAGTTCACATAGATCTTCTGCTATGTTATCTTCCAGAAGTTATATAGTTTTCTATTTTATATTTTTATATTAATGTTTTTTGGTCTTCATTGAGTTTTATTCATATCTCTCTGCTATTATCTATCTATTCTTTCATAGTCTCCATTTTTCCCATTAACATAGTCTTAATATTTGTTTTAAACTGCTGGTCTAATAATTTCAAAATCTGTCATCTGAATCTGATTCAATTTCTTGCATTGTCTTTCAAACTGTTTTTTTCTTGTCTTATGGTTTGTAATTTTTTGTTGTTGAAAGACAGACATACGTATTGAGTAACAGGAACTGACACAAATAAGGCTTGATTATGAGAGATTACATTTATTTGGGTAGTAGTTACACTGTATTTACACTTTGCTATAATTGTAGGTGTCTGAGGCTTTACGCTTCTCCGGTGTTCCTATTTTTGTCTCGTTTGTTGCCTTTGCGATTCTCTAGAAACTTTTTACTCTTTTTAATTTATTGTTATTATTATTATTATTTTTTATTTTTTGAGAGAGAGAGAGAGAGTGCTCACAAGCATGGGAGGGGCAGAGGGAGAGGGAGGAGAGAATCTCAAGCAGCCTCCACATCAGTGAAAAGACTGTGAGATCACATCAGGGAGATCACGACCTGAGCAGAAATCAACAGTAGGGCACTTAACCGACTGAGCCAGCCAGGCGTTCCTCTCTGGAAACTCTTAAATAGAGTCTAAGGCTTGTGGTTCCATCCCATATCCTCTGTTATTACAAAGAAGCCTTGTCAATGTGGTGGGGGAAATGTAGGGGAGGAAGTACTCTATAATCCTATGATTAATTCTGTCTTTTAGTGGGTCTATTTCCTGGTATACGAATTTCACAAGCACTCCTCAGCTTTTATTTCTCTTTTTAGATGAGAGAGGAGGGCTCGGGCAGAGGCTGAAGTTGTGTTCTTCTAGTCTTCCATTTTAGTTAGGTAGTACCTCTTGAGAGCTGGTGGACACAAGCTCTGGTTCTATTTCAGAATGTCCTTTCTCCTATACCTGCTGGTACATAAAGAGATTTCTCTTTGATTTTCAACGTGAGAATGTTAGTGTTCTGGGGGGAAAAGCCATGAAAGTGTGTAGACCTACCTAAGACTGGGCCTCCAGAAATGTTTAGCTCTCAAATTATTCCCCACTCAGCCTCTAGTAGTTTATCAATTACAGTTTAGGTTTTCCTACCCACTTTTGGCTCCAGTGCGTTTTGCTCCTACTAAGCTATGATTCTCTATATTCTAGTTTTTAGGTGTAGATTTGATCTGTGACACCAATTCTTTGATGAACCCAAAAAAAGAGTTGACCTTTTAGTTTACTATTTTCGTGCTATGATGATAGCAAGAAGTGATAATTTCCAAGCTATTTACATGTCAAAGCAAAAAAACAGAACTGAACTACCTTTTTAAAGATGTTTCTATAACAAACAGCCTTGTAAAAAGAAGATAATGTCTCCTCCCTGGAAAAAAAAAGGTCAGCTTTTTTATATCATTTGAAGATATACTGCTTCCCTCCATATCAAATAGTAGGCATGCTTGTTATCCAGAATTGAAAAGATAATATCTCTCTCCAGAGTAAAGGGCAGGCATGTTAACTACCCATTATAAGAGACTGAGATTCCCTATGCTCAGGGGTTTTCTGTAATGCAATCCACTGTGTCTAAGGTGTCATCTGCCCCTCTCTCTGTCATTCTGTGGGAATTACATCTCACAAAAATCATGCTAATATGCTTATACTTTTTGACTAATTTTCTGTTTGAAAATAGAGAAAAATCTCAGAGCCTTCACAGTTCCTGACACAAAACATACTTCAAAAATTAGAAAAGATTTTCCAGATATTTTCAAGCAATGGCATAATAAGAAGAATGCAAACAATTAGTAGCATTCCTATTAAGGTACAAAATAAATGCCATTTACATTAATAAATTCACAAATAAATATTGTGACAGTTATTTTTATGTGTTGATTTGGAGGGATTTTTGGATAAGATTAACATTTAAATCAGTGAACTTTGAATAAACAAATTGCTCTCCATATTGTGAGTGGGCCTCCTCCAATCAGTTGAAGGCTTGATTAGAACAAAAAGACCAGCCTCATACAGCAAGAGTGAATTCTTTAACACACTGCCTTCAGACTATCTGGCCTACTGGCGTTAGGATGGGAACTGTGCCATTAGCTCACCTGTTTCTCAAGCCTGCCAACCCACATTGTAGATTTTGGACTTGCTAGCCTCCGTATTCCCATGAGCCAATTCTTTATGATAAATCTCTTTCCATATATATATCCACATCCTATTGGTTCTATGTCTCTGGAAAACCCTGACTAGTACAAATGTCTTGACAATACATGATACTGTGAGATATAATAGATAATTTGGAAAAGTAGATGGCATTTCCGTTTCCTGCAGTTCTTTAGCAAAAGAACAGTAAGATAACATAATGAAAGCCTGAAAACTGTGCAAGAGTGATTGACTTTTGGAAGAGTTTATGGACCATAAGTTAACAAGAACTCACTTCATTTGGAACCTAAACTACAGTAGCTGACCTGGTTTTATAACCACCCCCCCCCATTTTTTGAGAGAGAGAGAGACAGAGACAGAGAGAAAGAGCACGTGTTAGTGGGGGAGGGGCAGAAGGAGAGAGAGGGAGAATCTTAAGCAGGTTCCAAACCTAAGGCTGAGGAGGACAAGGGACTTGATTTCACGACCTCAAGATCATGCATGATCTGAGCTAAAATCAAGAGTTGGATGCTTAATGGACTGAGTTACCCAAGTGCCCCAACACCATTGTTTTTCATCCATTTATGTATTAAATAGGAAGCTACTGAAGAGATGAATGCATATTCACATCTCCTCTAAGTGATTACAGTATATTTGAAAAACCAAAAAGATGAACAATTTAAAAAACAATTAAAATTTATCTATTTAGTGAGTTACTCATTATTTGATTTCTTTCTCCATGATATTTCAAACGGCAAATACCTGCATAATTTGCACTTTGAATTGATAATTTGCCTAGGCTGGCCAGAGGAATGGAACATGGTAACAGGATGAGACAGTGTTGAGCCATGGAGCATCAGACATGCCCAAGAGAACCAGCTGGATGGCTATGAAATTGTAAAGCAGAGTATCTAGAATTTTACAAAACTGTCAAATAAAACTCTAACATTTCCTGGAGGAACAATATTTTGGAAAACAAATTGCCATAAGTACATCAGTACACATGAAATTAAAATATTTACATGAACATGAAATGGATCTCATTGAAATTTTGCTAATCAAAGGCCAACTTTGATTTTAATAGACTTTTTTTAAATTTTAATAGATTTTTAACAAAATTATTTCCCTTGCAAGTTTTAGGCTCTGAAATTCTTTGCATCATTGCTCAACTTTTAAGATCCCAATATATGGCTTTATGGGCATATCAAATCATAAAAGGTTACATTTTTGTGTTAGTAAAAGATTGTTTACTTAATGTTAATTCCATCTTAAAATCTATATTTTAGGTGCTCAAGCATTTATGATTAATACAGAATGCTAATGTTTCTGTTTTGAACAATCAGCAAAGAAAGGATTTCAGTGCATTAAGTCACCTACTAAGAGTCTTGCAATTGCAATTTTTTGTTTTGATAACATAGAGTCAATTGATAATACAAAACTACCTTTATAGAATTACAGTTATAGAATTGTAATAGGATGGCAGAACAGCATGGAGGTTTTTTGTGTGTCTCACATCCATGAAAAACAGCCAAATCCAACACTAAACCATCCTACACACCTAGAAAACTGATTGGAGGATTAACACAACAATCTGTACAACCTGAACCACAGAATTCAACAGGTACGCAGCACAGAGAGGTGAACTTGGGGAGAGAAAAGCCGGCGGCAGGCATGGCCGCTTTTACAGGCAGAGATAGGACAGAGACTGGGGTGGAGGGGAGAATATGGGAAAAGCACCCCTCCCCAAAAGCATCTGGAGAGAAAGTGGAAAATGGGAAACAGCCACAGGGACTAAGCTAAAAAGGGGAAAAGGAGAAAGGAGAGGGTTTAACTTCCATTAAGACTGTAAACAAGGGGAGTGCAAAGGCTGCAACTCCGCAGCTCCATACCTGGCGGTGCTCCGGTGGGAAGGACAAATCTCCAGTAACAGAGTGGGGTCCGGGAGGTTCTCAGGCGACATGGGGAAAAGCAGTTCCACTGCTGGAAGGACATTTGGTAGAAACTGTTGAAGCCACCTGGTCCCAGCAGACTGCAGAATATGGCCACATTCGCTGGTGCTGGTGCAAGGTCGTTAAGGGTGAAGCCTGGTGCCAGATGTGTGTTGTGATTTTCCATAATCCCTGAAAAGCTGCTGTTACACTATCTCACGAACTTTTTCTGAGGCAGGCTGGCACCTGGCCATACTCTCAGGGCACCGGCAGCAGCAGGGTCCAGCAAGCGTTCCTGGGTGCAGCCGACATTCAGCCATTGCTCATTCGGCCATTACTGGGTGAAACCCTCCCGCAGAGGGGCGGGACGGGTCCAAGCCGCAGTCCTTCAGAAGTAAGGGGCTGGGGAAAACAGCCGCACCTGAGACAAAACTTGGGAGAGAGGTACTGCCTGGGGCCTGGTCACTGACAGTGAAAAACTGGGGAGTGGATGAGAGCTGAAGACAGAGGATGGGTGCACGATTGCTGATTCCGGAGAACAGACTGGGTAGCTGGGTGCTGCCATTTCCCCTGCTCCCGCGCATGTGTATATGCACCTAGAAGCATAACAACAATCTACCCCAGTAGGCTAGCAGGGCCATCTAGTGGAGAGCAGAGCTATTACACTGAACCCCACCCAACTGGGCCAATTTCACTCTTCAAGAACACAAACCTCACCACCATCTTAGTTTATGGCCTATAAAGCGCTACATAGACTGACTTCTAGGGGAAAACGAAGTAATTTCAGTCCTACTCAATCTGTTAGCAGGTTCATCTATTCAATTTTCTTTCTTTTTTTTTCTTTTTCTCTTTTACACTTCTTTTCTTTTTCTTGAATACAGAAAGAGAAAAAAACATTTTTATTTTCAATTTTTATTAAAAATATTTTTCTTTAATTCTTATTACTATATTTTTTACTTTTGTGTAAATTTTTTCAAATTCTATATTACTTCCATCATTTGATTTTAGTCTACTTCAGTGTATTAACCTTTTCAAATTTTCAAACAATTTCTTTTTTATTTTTTTCTTTTTCTTTTTTCTCTTTTTTGTTTCTTTTCTTTTTCTTGAATACAGACAGGGAAAACTTAATTTTTAGATTCAATTTCTATTAAAACATTTTATTTAATTTTTTTACTATATTTTTTGCTTTTATGTAAATATTTTCAAATTCTATTTTTCTTCCATCATTTTATTTTAGTCTACTACAGTGTATTCACTTTTTCAAATTTTCAAACAATTTCCTTTTTTTCTTTCTTTTTTATCTTTTTTCTATTTTCATTCCTTTTCTTTTTTCTTGAATACAGAAAAAGAAAAACTCATATTTATTTTTAGTTTGTATTAAAATTATGTTCCTTTAATTTTTTCTACTATATTTTTTACTTTTGTGTATATTGTTTCAAATTCTATTATACCCCCATCATCTCATTTTAGTCTACTTCTGTGTATCCATTTTTTCAAATTGTCAAATGACTTCCTTTTTTTTGTCCACCCCCTTTTTTTCTCTAATCTGTCAAACCACTTTCAACACCCAGACCAAAACACACCTACTATCTAGCATCATCTATTTGATTTCTGTGTGTGTGTGTTTAGTTTTTAATTTTAATATTTTTTTCAATTTCAATTTTTCTCCCTTCAAAATGACAAAACGAAGGAATTCACCCCAAAAGAAAGAGCATGAAAAAATGACAGCCAGGGGTTTAACCAACACAGATACAAGCAAGATGTCTGAACCAGAATTTAGAATTACGATAATAAGAATACTAACTTGAGTCGAAAATAGATTAGAATCCCTTTCTGCAGAGATAAAAGAAGTAAAAAATAGCCAGAATGAAATAAAAAATGCTATCACTGAGCAGCAATCATGGATGGATGCCGCGGTGGCAAGGATGGATGAGGAAGAAACAGAGAATCAGCAATATAGAGAACAAACTTATAGAGAATAATGAAACAGACAAGAAGATGGAGATTAAGGCAAAAGAGCATGATTTAAGAATTAGAGAAATCAGTGACTCATGAAAAAGGAACAACATCAGAATCATAGGGGTCCCAGAAGAGAAAGAAAGAGAAATAGGGGTAGAAGGGTTATATGAGCAAATCATAGCAGAAAAATTTCCTAACCTGGGGAAAGACACAGACGTGAAAATCTAGGAAACACAGAGGACCCCCATTGGATTCAACAAAAACCGACCATCAACAAGGCATATCATAGTCAAATTCACAAAATACACAGGCAAGGAGAGAATCATGAAAGCAGCAAGAGGAAAAAAAGTCCCTAACCTACAAGGGAAGACAGATAAGGTTTGCAGCAGACCTATCCCCAGACCTTAGTAGGCCAGGAGTGGCAGGATATATTCAATGTGCTGAATCAGAAAAATATGCAGCCAAGAATTCTTTTTTTTTTAAATTTTTTTTCCAACATTTATTTATTTTTGGGACAGAGAGAGACAGAGCATGAATGGGGGAGGGGCAGAGAGAGAGGGAGACACAGAATCGGAAACATGCTCCAGGCTCTGAGCCATCAGCCCAGAGCCCGACGCGGGGCTGGAACTCATGGACCGCGAGATCGTGACCTGGCTGAAGTCGGACGCTTAACCGACTGCGCCACCCAGGCGCCCCGCAGCCAAGAATTCTTTATCCAGCAAGGCCCCTCATTCAAAATATAAGGAGAGGGGTGCCTGGGTGGCGCAGTCGGTTAAGCGTCCGACTTCGGCCAGGTCACG
>NW_024412405.1:43375343-43378720 GCF_014898765.1 Herpailurus yagouaroundi | reverse complement strand
TTCTGATTCTGTGTCTCCCTCTCTCTCTGCCCCTCCCCCATTCATGCTCTGTCTCTCTCTGACCCAAAAATAAATAAAAAACGTTGAAAAAAAATTTTTTCAAAATAGAAGGAGAGGGGCGCCTGGGTGGCGCAGTCGGTTAAGCGTCCGACTTCAGCCAGGTCACGATCTCGCGGTCCGTGAGTTCGAGCCCCGCGTCAGGCTCTGGGCTGATGGCCCAGAGCCTGGAGCCTGCTTCCGATTCTGTGTCTCCCTCTCTCTCTGCTCCTCCCCCATTCATGCTCTGTCTCTCTCTGTCCCAAAAATAAATAAACGTTGAAAAAAAAAAAATAGAAGGAGAGATAAAAGTTTCCCAGACAAAAATCAAAAGATTTTGTGACCACTAAACCAGCCCTGCAAGAAATTTTAAGGGGGACTCTCTGAGGGAGAAAAGATGAATATATATACATATATATATGTGTGTGTGTATATATATATATATATATATATATATATATATATATATATATAAACAAATACCAAAAGCAACAAAGATTAGAAAGGACCAGACAACACAACCAGAAACTCCAACTCTACAAGTATCATAATGGCAATAAATTCATACCTTTCCATACTCATGCTAAACATCAATGGACTCAATGCTCCAATCAAAAGACATAGGGTAACAGAATGGATAAGAAAACAAGATCCATCTATATGCTGTTTACAAGAGACCCACTTTAGACTTAAAGATACCTTTAGATTGAAAACAAGGAGATGGAGAACCATCTATCATGCTAATGGTCAACAAAAGAAAGCCAGAGTAGCCATACATATATCAGACAATGTAGACATTAAAATAAAGACTGTATCAAGATATGCAGAAGGGCATTACATCAAAATCAAGGGGTCTATCCACCAAAAGCCCTAACAATTACATTTATGCACCAAATGTGAAAACATCCAAATATATAAATCAATTAATCACAAACATAAAGAAACTCATCGATAGTAATACCATAATAGTAGGAGACTTCAACACCCCACTCACAGCAATGGACAAATCATCTAACCAAAAAACCAACAAGTAAACAATGGCTTCGAATGACACACTGGACCAGATGGACTTAACAGATATATTCAGAACATTTCATCCTAAAGCAGCAGAATATACATTCTTCTCCAGTGCACAGGAACATTCTCTAGAATAGACCACATACTGGGACACATATCAGCCCTAAGTAAGTACAAAGATCGAGATCATACTGCGCATATTTTCAGACCACAACACTATGAAACTCAAAATCAACCACAAGAAAAAATTTGGAAAGGTAACAAATACTTGGAGACTGAAGAACATTCTACTAAAGAATGTTTGGGCTAACCAAGAGGTTAAAGAGGAAATTAAAAAGTATATGGAAGTCAATGAAAATGATAACACCACAACCCAAAACCTCTGGGACACAGCAAAGGCGGCCATAAGAAGAAAGTATATAGTAATCCAGGCCTTCCTAAAGAAGGAAGAAAAATCTCAGATACACAACCTAACCTTACTCCTTAAAGAACTGGGAAAAGAACAGCAAATAAAACCCAAAACCAGCAGAAGACAGGAAATAATAAAGATTAGAGCAGAAATTAATGCTATCAAAACCAAAAACAGTAGAACAGATCAATGAAACCAGAGCTGGTTCTTTGAAGGCATTAACAAAATTGATAAACTGCTACCCAGTTTGATCAAAAATAAAAAGGAAAGGACCCAAATACATGAAATCAAGAATGAAAGAGGAGAGATCACAACCAACACACCAGAAATAAAAACAATAATAAGAGAATATTATGAGCAATTATATGCCAATAAAATGGGCAATCTCGAAGAAACGGAAAAATTCCCAGCAATATTTACACTACCAAAACTGAACAGGAAGACATAGAAAATTTAAACAGACCCATAACCAGTAAGGAAATCGAATTTGTAATCAAATATCTGCCAAAAAACAAGAGTCCAGGGCCAGATGGCTTTCCAGGGGAATTCTATCAAACATTTAAGGAAGAGATAACAACTATTCTCTTGAAGCTGTTCCAAAAAATAGAAATGGAAGGAAAACTTCCAAACTCTTTCAATGAAGCCAGCATTACCTTGATTCCAAAACCAGAGACCCCACTAAGAGGAGAACTATATACCAAATGCCTTGATGAACATGGATGCAAAAATCCTCAACAAGATATTAGCTAACTAGATCCTACAATACATGAAAAAAATTATTCACCACGACCAAGTGGAATTTATATCTGGGATGCAGGGCTGGTTCAATATCCGCTAAACAATTAATGTGATTCATCACATCAATAAAAGAAAGGACAAGAACCATATGATCCTCTCAATAGATGCAGAGAAAGCATTTGACAAAATACAGCATCCTTTCTTGATAAAAACCCTCAAGAAAGTAGGGATAGAAGGAGCATACCTCGAGATCATAAAAGCCATATATGAACGACCCAATGCTAATATCATCCTCAATGGGGAAAAACTGAGAGCTTTCCCCCTAAGGTCAGGAACAAGACAGGGATGTCCACTCTAGCCACTGTTTTTCAACATAGTATTGGAAGTTTTAGCCTCTGCAGTCAGACAACACAAGGAAATAAAAGGCACCCAAATTGGCCAGGAGGAGGTCAAACTTTCACTCTTTGCAGATGACATGATACTCTATATGGAAAACCCAAAAGATTCCACCAAAAAACTGCTAGAATTGATTCATGAATTCAGCAAAGTTTCTGGATATAAAATCAATGCACAGAAATCAGTTGCATTCCTATACACCAACAATGAAGTGACAGAAAGAGAAATCAAGCAATCGATCCCACTTACAGTTGCACAAAAACCCATAAAATATTTGGTTAGAATAAATCTAACCAAAGAGGTGAGAAATCTATATACTGAAAACTATAGAAAGCTCATGAAAGAAATGGAAGAAGACACAAAAAAATGGAAAAAGATTCCATGCTCCTGGATAGGAAGAATAAATATTGTTAAAATATCAATACTACCCAAAGCAATCTACATATTCAATGCAATCCCTATCAAAGTAACATCAGCATTCTTCACAGAGCTGGAATAAATAATCCTAAAATTTGTATGGAACCAGAAAAGACCCGAAATAGCCAAAGCAATCTTGAAAAAGAAAACCAAATCAGGAGGCATCACAATCCCGGACTTCAAGCTATACTACAAAGCTGTAATCATCAAGACAGTGTGGTACTGGCACAAGAACAGACACTCAGATCAATGGAACAGAATAGAGAACCCAGAAATGGACCCACAAACCTATGGCCAACTTATCTTTGACAAAGCAAGAAAGAATATCCAATGGAATAAAGACAGTCTCTTCAGCACGTGGTGC
>NW_024412405.1:43349636-43370343 GCF_014898765.1 Herpailurus yagouaroundi | reverse complement strand
GTGGATGGAACTGGAGGGTATTATGCTAAGTGAAATTAGTCAGAGAAAGACAAAAATCATATGACTTCACCCATATGAGGACTTTAAGAGACAAAACAGATGAATATAAGGGAAGGGAAATAAAAATAATACAAAAACAGGGAAGGGGGACAAAACAGAAGAGACTCATAATTATGGAGAACAAACTGAGAGTTGATGGAGGGTTTGTGGGAGGGGGGATGGGCTAAATGGGGAAGGAGCACTAAGGAATCTACTCCTGAAATCAGTGTTGCACTATATGCTAACTAATTTGGATGTAAAAAAAGAAAAAAAAAAGAATTGTATAGAATTGTAATCACAATTTTTATAATGACTTTAGTCAGTTACATGGAGTCATCTCATTGAATCTGATTGTCCTCAACAAAATTTAAATTTGAAATATCATCATGATATTCCTTATTTCCTGGTTAGATTTGTCAATGTATCACTTTGGGAGACGGCTTATTTTGTTTGTAACTTTAATAATTACCCACATGGGTTACTGACACTTTTATTTAGCAAACAAAAAGAGAGAGAAAGAGAGAGAGAGAGAGAGAGAGAGAGAGAGAGAACTAAACATAAAGGACTTTGATTATATTTCTGGCAATCAGTTCTAACAAATGTTTACATTCCATTACCATCCTTACAAGGTAATATGGCACACCCTATGGTCTAATTTGAAAAAAAAAATGTAACAATATGTAATATAAATCAACTTATAGTTTAATTTCAAGTCATTAAGATGAGACTTTGGACTTATAAAGTTGATGCTGGCACAAGTTAAGACTTTTGGGGATATTTGGGTAGAATAAGTGAATTTTGCATGTGAAAGGACATGAGTTGCAGAAGCAGAGGCAGAAAGCTACAGACCGAATATGTCTCCTCCAAATTCTTATGTTCCAATCTAATCCCCAATATGATGGTATTTGGATATGGGGCCTTTGTGGGATCATTAGTCATGAGGGTGGAGATTCCATGAATGGAACGAATATTCTTATAAAAGAGACCCCAGAGAGCTCCCTTGCCACTTCTGCCCAGTGAGGACACAGCAAGCCACCTATCTATGAACTCCCCAAACACTGATTTTACCTGTGGCTTTAACTTCAACTTCCCAGCCTCTAAACTGTGAGAAATAAATTTGTGTTTTTTGGTAAGCCACCAAATGTGTCTATGTTATTCTCTTATGGCAGCCCAAACTAAGACATACTTATAAAGCATTTTTTTAAAGTTAAAATTAATTAGAATATTAATATAAGTTAGAAACCATTGGGCTGATATTGCCTCAGTGTCACATGCAAACTTTGTACGAACCTTCACACAAAGCAACTATTTAACAACCGTGTCTATAGAGGATAAGAAAATTGTTTAAATATTTACATCCTTACATGAGACTATGTTACCTATATATAGTTGCTTTACCCAATTCAATTACATTATAGTGAGTTGGATGGGGGATTTGTAGTTAAGAAATAAGACATTTTCTTTTTTTTTTCCTTTTAAATGAAATAGACTCCATTGGTGTGATGCTGGACAGAAGAGTGCTTTATCCTAAATATGTATTATTCCACTGTTTGGATCTTTTAGATTTGCTACTTATCTAATTATTTGCATTGTACCAGAGTTTCTAAATACCTATAGTATTTTTAAAAAGTAAAGATTTCTATCAAGAATGAAATGAGCTTGGCTCATAAAGAAATAAAATATTGCTTATTTCCCAGTTCTCTATTTCTTGCCAGTTAATTTCAATCAATATTTTATATGATTCTATTCAATGATTTGATGGTAGTACTGAGACAGATTTAAATGTCCCTTCAGCTTGACTAAACCTTAGGTTTCTTCCCATCTATATGCCTCTAATCTCCCTTTTCTTAGAAAACTTGAAATTGCAAATCCTTTCTCTTCCCCTTTGAGATGTAAGTCTTCTACAAGCCAAGGATATCTTTCTCAAGGACCTGGGAGCCATCTTTTTGAAACATAACCATCAGGGAAGGTATCATGACTATTTCCAGCCTCTGTGGGAGGGTAGGTGCCTAACTTCAGTAAGCACCAATTAGTCAACACTGATGGCTTAATCACATTCACCAACGTTCCCCATAATGTTCTCCAGTATTTTTACACTAGCTCACCCCAGTGCTGAAAAACACCTGCCTTTGTTTCAAAGATGAGTTTAATCTGCTATCCCACTGTAATAGTCTTAAAAATAAATTCTTACTTATTATTTTAACTATAATTATAAATTATAAATCTTTCATTGGTAATATGGTGCAAAGCCAGCCCATTCACTCATACTTAAAAAAATTACTAATCTGGAAAATTAATTTTAAGAGCAAAGGTATATTAGACAAAGCCCATTTTTGGGGAGGGGAATGGAAAATAATTTTTGTGTTTAAGCCTTGTGAAATATATTTTTGTCTCATTTTTCCTCTTCCTCACTCTAAATTACATTTTTTTTTTTGCCAGTGTGTGGATCTTGTTGATAACAGTTACCAATTTGTGATGATTGGATTTGTAAAATCTGTAATTTAGATGAATGATAAACCGTGAAGTTTTCAGAAAGAAACTCATGAAAAAATTATTTTCTGGAAAATCCAGTGAGTGTTAAGTGAAGCTGAGTACTTTTGAGAAAATAAATGTGTACTTTACATTTCTAATTGAAATCTTTTGATTCATCTCTCAATAGACCCAGCAGAATAATCTCCCTATGAATTGTAAGAGACAGAGAAGAGTGAGAACTTTCCACTGTGGCCATGGCAGGTCCTTGCCATTTCCAGTTGTTCCCCCTCTGCCCCACTTGATGATATCCAGAATGGGCAAACAATGGCTGGTAATCAGCGAGAGCCATTTCTTCCACTCTGTGAATCTGTCTGACCCCTTCCTTCTATTAAAGCCCTATAATCCATTTCCCCCTTCTTTTACAAGTTTAAATGCTCTTTAGGAGCATTCTCATGTGGGTCATTGTTGAATAAAGATTTATACCGATAATGCTCTACTTGATTTTTTCCCACAGAAGATATTTCTATGCAATCTATTGTTCTTATAAAATTCAATATGTGTATATGTTATGTATATCATATTTTAAGGCATATATGTTATATAATATTATGTTATTACGTTGTGAGGTTAAAAAATATTACATTGCAGTGTAAATATTTTTACCTTTCTACACATAAGATAGAGAAATGTAAAAGAAATTATCCTCAGCTACTATTTACAAAATGTTTTTGGAAGACTAATCTCAAGAGGAATTTTGATCAGATAACTTTGAGAAAAACTATAGATTTATGCCCAGGAACCCCATCATTGCCACATTATGGCACATGCCGATATGATGCTATTTGTAGGTCACAGAGGCTTCAGCTGAAGGCAGTATGAAGTTCATGCTATGAACTAGATGGAACTGATGAGGGAGCATAAGGCAAGCAACAGGCAAAATATAAGGTAGCACTGCCCCCCAGCCACCCCAAGTGGGATGTGTGTGATATTCCTCAGGCACTCCTGGCTTCCCAAGGACAAAGGAAAGGGAAAGAAAACCAATGGTTAACTGATAGAGGTCATAGTCGTGCAGGACACGAGTCTCCATCAGTTTACAAATATCTTAATAAATTACAAGAAAAAGGCAATCTTATAAATACCCTGATCTCCAGGAACTCCCTACTGTCTTAATGATAATGTTGTTCTAGAGGGAAAAACCACCTTAGCTTGACAATAGCTAGGACTACAGTAATCTGTAAATCTTCTTTAGCATTTGGAAATTCCTTTAAGAAACTTCCTCTCGACTTTACCTCCCCCAACTCCATAGTGTATAATCAGTCACTCTTCACAACCCCTGAGCACCTCTTTCTGCCCATAGGTCCTGTCCCCGTGCTTTAGTAAAATGACATTTTTGCACCAAAGATGTCTTCGAAAATTTTTGTGGCCAACAGCTCCTAACCCACGTTACCTCAAAACCTCATTAGAACTAGCCCAGGACTTGGGGCGCCTGGGTGGCGCAGTCAGTTAAGCGTCCGACTTCAGCCAGGTCACTATCTCACGGTCCGTGAGTTCGAGCCCCGCGTCAGGCTCTGGGCTGATGGCTCAGAGCCTGGAGCCTGTTTCCGATTCTGTGTCTCCCTCTCTCTCTGCCCCTCCCCCGTTCATGCTCTGTCTCTCTCTGTCCCAAAAATAAATAAATGTTGAAAAAAAAAATTAAAAAAAAAAAGAACTAGCCCAGGACTCAATTCATCTAATCATCAGAGCAAGCTCTGATCTTGGCATGATTTATATTCATCTCTTAAAAACTCCAATAAATTCCATCTTTTAGAGGAACTGTTTAATTCTTCCTGTTGTTTTCTTGTTTGTTTTTAAATTCCAGCTTAGGTTTAAAGGTTTTTTTTTTTTTTAATAAAAGCTGGGAAAATATTTTGGAAAATATTACTCTAATATTTTTAAGGGAAATGATCTTTTTATACAAGTTATGATCTTTATTCATAAAAAATGGAGAAATATAAATAACATTTTATGAAATGTCTTCAAATATTCCTTGGCCATAAATTCTGGCAATTATTAAAATCTACAAGGGACATCAGGTCAACTGTAGCAAATTTTAATCACATCAATGCAATAGTTTTAGAAAATGGCCCCTTTCTTTGCAACACTTTACTAATTTCTTCTTATTCTCCTTCTCTTTCTCCTCCTCCTCCTCCTTTCCTCCTCCTCCTCCTTGAATACTGTGTTTTCTTTTCCCTAACACAGCCTTCATATATCTCCTCACAATTCCCCATGCATTCCAGATATTGTATGGTTGATAAGACATATTTGTGAGTTGATTAATGCTTTTCCACTTTCTAAAGGAAACCATTTAATGTTTATAGTGTTTTGGTATAAAAATTTGCATATTTTAAAATGAATATATGATCACTATGTGTAATTATTTAATCATTATTTAAATATATACAATTTCATCATAAATACTATTAGAACAATTACATATTTTACTTACCATTTGTGGTACTAAAAATAATAAGCAAACATTTACAAACGTTACCTATATTACAAGCTTTTCTACAATTCAGCCAAATAAACCCTTTTGATTGAGCTGAAATGAGACTATTTTTTCAATGCCATAAATAATGCTTAAATATTCACGATCCTAAGATTGCTGTAAAAATAATACGTGAAATCGAGTGGCTTGCTTTAACAGAGCACTTTGTAGTGAAATAAGATTTTAAAGCACAGTATAGCGAGTAGTTATTAAAAAGACATCGAAGCAAAACCAAACAGGAAGAATTTATGCTCTTGAGTGCTTTGCTGAGATCCTTTCAGTCGTGTTGAAGCAAGATTGAGTCTATGCTTTCCCAGTTCTGTGTGTCAGGTAAAACATAGCAGGGGGTGAAATGAATTCATCTTTCTGTCTTCAAGTAAACTAAAAGCAATTTTTGTCTTCCCATGTGGTCACTTGAGGTGCTTGTCATGTTCAAGCTAATGATATCAGGCACCCTCAGGTTGTTTAAGTATTCATGAAGTAATTAAATTCTCATTAACATATAAATAAAAGAAAACTGAAAACAAGTTTAGCAGGCACCTAACATCTGTTCTAATGCTTTTAAGTATTAAAATGTGCCACACACAGAAGGAAAAGTGCATTCTGTTCTGGGAAGTATTTTGCATAGATTATTTATAGAAACTGTAATTAAACTGATTTGGCATATTAAAAAAAGTTAACAGCAGAGCATTATTTAGATCATTTGTTGGTCTCTGTCACCTAAATAAGGAATTAAAAATAGATACGGGGAAAGGAAAATTAGATTTTGTTTGTTTTACATTTCAGATAAAATTATAAGAATAATTGAAATTTATTTCCATCCTGAAACAAGATGGTTAAATTTCAGTCTATACAGGCATAAATCCAACTTTGCAACTGCAACCAAAAGCCCTTTTCATGGTAAATTATAAAATGGCTTGGGTGCTTGTCCAAACATGTCACTTAAATCCATAAATTTATCTTATTCACATATACAGATGATTTCCTCTTTAAAGCTTTTTATATATGGATTTGTCAAAGGGTAAATTGAAATGGATTAAAGAAAATCTTACCTTTCATTATTAACTGTGTGATTTCATGTTATTTGCCACTTATAATAGATTTTTTTAATGCTGTGTATTATATTTTAAAATTTCAGATATCCCATGGGGCGCCCGGGGTGGCTCAGTCCATTAAGCATCCCACATCAGCTCAGGTCATGATCTCATGGTCCACGAGTTCAAGCCCCTCGTTGGGCTCTGTGCTGAAAGCTCAGAGCCTGGAGCCTGCTTCAGATTCTGTGTCTCCCTTTCCTTCCCTCTACCCTTACCCCACTCATGCTTGGTCAATCTCTCTCTCTCTCTCTCTCTCTCTCTCTCAAAAATTAATAAACATTAATTTTTTTTTAATTTCAGATATCCCAAACTTTTTTCTATTTCTCATCTTCCCAAATTAGCCATTCAAATAAGACAAATTCACTTATCTTACCTGGAATTATTAAAATCTGTATGTTTGCTAATATTAGGACACCACGACAAAACATTGTGAACAAAGTACGAGTGGGAATTGTAGAGGAGTGAAAGAAATTTACCCTCTACCCTTCTAAGTTTTTGCCAGGGATCCTTGTGTCAAATAAAGATTGATAAAAGAAAACACTGCATGCAGGGGAACAGTAAGGGGACTATAGGAAGAGTCCACATGGAAATGCTAGCTTGACTATGATGATATAGGGGACAGATAAATTTTTGGAACCAGATTCTGGATATGTTTTGAAGATGAAGGCAATGTTATTTGGGATACAAGAAAGAGAGGAGTAAAGGGAAAGTCCAATATATTTTTTTCCTGAGAAACTTAAAGAATGGAGTAATCATTTACTGAGATTAAGACTATGGGTGGAGTAGCATTAGGGATCAGTTCTGAATGTGTTGCATTTGAAGTGTTTCTTATCCAACCAAGCACATCAATCAAATAGGCAGTTGAGTATATGGGACTATTTCAGAGGCAAGATTCAGACCAGTGATATAAAACTTGGAAGGCAGCAGAAAATTAATGGCATTTAAAGCCATTAAACTAAAGGAAATCACAAATAAAATGAATGTAAATAGAGGACAGAAGAGGCTCCAGGGCTAGGCTATTGAGCACACCAAAATTTTAAGGTCAAAGAGATGAAAAGAAATGGTCCATGAGGTCAGAAAAAATACCAGAAGAGCGTGATTTCTCAGAAGCCACGTGAAAAAGGGTTTCAGGCAGAAGAAATAATTAACACTGCCAAAGGTCAAGTAAGGTGAGGACTGAAAATTTATTATTGAATTTTGCAACATTGAGCTCATTGTTGATTTTGATTAGAAAGGCTTTGTTGAAAGGGTCTGGGTTAATGACTGATTGAGTGGGATAAGAGAAAATGTCAAGAGAGGAATTTGAAACAGGGAATGAATATAGACAACTGGGGATTAGGTTTTAAAATGTAATATATTAACACATCTATTTTGTGTAAATCATGTAATCTGCATAGAGAAGTACTTAGGTCACAATCGCTTGCCTTAGTAGAGCCCCCTGGTGGTCCCAGCACCACTGGCAACAGCTGTGCCTTCAACAGAAAATTGAAAATTTACATTTATGGACTCAAAACCATGAGCGGAAACAGCTTCTTTGTTTTGGAGTAGCAATCCATTTCTCCTCTTTACCCTTTGAGCCATCACTTTTTCCCCCTTTCTTTTTCAATATCTTATGACACAATTCTCTGGGTTAAATCCTTCCAGATGAAATATCTAACATAGCTTGTTTTCCTGACTGACCTGAATGTTAACATTGCTGATTGTGGTTTTCATCTTCATACCTTGGTTATATTTCCTTTTTTTCTAGAATATTCTTGCAGTTTTTTTGCTTCTGAATTTAAGTTTTAGAGTACCTTTAGGGCATCTGTTACTCTATTTGTGTGTGTGTGAAGCTCTTCCTGGTAGCTCTATATAGGTCACATGGACATTTCCTTCTCCAAACTTGAATGGCAGTCATTAGTTGAAATGTATAACACAGCAGTCACATTGTATACAGATTAGCTACTTTCTCCAGGAAATTATTGTTACCAGACAATAAGATCCTGTACCACTTAAAATAGCTTATGTAAGATGACTAACAGTTGGCACATCCCAATTTGCTTTAAGACCTTCATCTCAAGGTTTTTAGTAATTCAAAGACTTTATGTAATGATATCTGTCCAATCTCAAATGAAATATTCTCCCTGGAGTTTTCTTCTTCTGAGATACTAGTATCTGTCAACTAGTATCTGTCAGTTGACGGACAGTTCTTTCTTACCTAGGCAGTCTCCACGATACACCCACTGGATTCCTACGTAGCCACTCTCTACATGCCCTTAGCAGGGAAATGTAGGAAATTCAATATTTTACAGACAACACCCAAGAATGGAGCAATTCTGACCTTCCAACTGCCTATCCATTGTACAACAGCAAGCTTAATTTGATGTGAACATGTGAAGATTGTTAGGGGCAGTCTGCAAGGTGATCTTTCCTCAAAGTCCCAAACATTTAAGTGAGAAAAACCCTGTGTCATTGGAAATGCTCCAACCCATCCAACAAGTCTCTTTCCTTAGGACCAAAACTCATAGACAGGTCAGATTGTGATTCATATCACTATTTCTAAATTCTCTTTCCTCCTCCTCCCTATAATCTCTATGGTCAGAAATAAAGATAAGTCTACATTTGCTTTCTTTTTGACTTCTTTTAGACAAAACTCCATAGTTAGCCCAGTCAGTCATTTGATAAACTCCAAGAGAAAATTTTGTGGTCCAAAAGCTTAACTTTGAGAGTAATGATTTATCAGTGGCTTTTTTTCCTGCTCCCTAAACAAGCGATTCTCCACCACAGATAATTTTGCCCTCTGAGGATATTTGACAATGTCTGGAGACATTTTGATTGTCATAATTTGGGGGATATTATGGGTATTTGCTGATAAATTTTCTTCAATGCACAAGACGTCCACCAACAACAAGGAATTATCCAGCAAAAAATGTCAATAATGTTGAGGCTGAAAAACCCTTTCTAGATAATATTAGCCTCTCTTAAGATAGATCATTAATAAATACATTTATGAATAATGATAATTGTTTTTTTTTTACTTTATGGATGATGGGTAAGTAACATTATTTATTTTTTTACTCATTTATATATATATATGTATGAATGAATTTATGCATTTTTGTCTAGTGCAGCTGAAAAATGGATGTATCTAAGTGATTATAATGTACTACTCTTTTCAGACAACAAGTGTCTTAATTGGCAATACAATTCAGTAAGTACTACACATTTATTTTGTGTAACTATTCCTGGAGGAACCAAATACACGTATGTCTATGAAAGTTTCCTTCAGTCAAGGGGCTTTAAACCAGTGAGACCTAATCCAATAAGAACTATAATTAAGGTTTAAAAAAATTCTTTGAAAGGAGAGGGGAGCAAAAATTAATTCTTGCTGGGAAGTTATGGAAAGACCTTATTCAAGCAGTAAGATTTAAGCATGCTGGAAAATAATGTGAAAGCGTTCAAGAAAAAGAACATGTTGACAAATGCAGCAATCTAAATTCCATGGTAAAGATGAGTTAATTCTAATCATCTTAACTCATTTAATATGCTTCATATGAGAAGTGAGGATTAGAAGAGATTTAAAGGATATTTTAAAAAGGTAAATTGTCATCTGGGTATTGGAGATTGTCTTCAAGCATATGTTTGCACATGAAAATATGCATGGAAAATGGAAGCAAAACTTGGACATGCATAGAAATGGAATATTTGAATTTTAGATTGGTTGTTTTACATGTTGTACACTAATAAGTATTCCTTTTGCATTTTCTTTGGAAGAGCAAATTGAAAGCATTTGCCTAATCAACAATATAGGTACATCTTCCAATTTGTATTTTCTCGTAGACAAGGAGTTTGATTTAATCATGGGTTAATAAGATGTATTTGGTTCCATCCATATGTTAGTTTGATTTTATAGGTCTTTGGAAGCTTTTTGTTAAGATATTGCTTACTTTATACAGTGAAACTACAAAGATACAGCTAAATTAATTCATTTATACAAATTAGTTTTTCCATGTTGTAAACTTTGAAAAGCAAGGTGAAAGGAAAATGTTTTCTTTTGGTGCTGTTAAAGGCCAATAGATTCCCATCAGAAATTGTCTCAAAGGTCAGCAGGTTGTGTCCATAAAAGAAAATTTCAATTATCTTTGACACACTCAGCAATTGCCATGTTATTTTATGTATTATGCTTGACTATTCAAACTAAAAAAAAAAAAAAAAAAAAAAAAAGGCACTTGTGAGGTCCATCCATTAGATTGTTCCTAGATGGCAGAACCTATAAGCTAATTTAACCCTTGAGGAAAAATTTAAGGCATATTTGTTTCTTTTGTATTATATAATTTGAGACAAATAATTGCTTATCAACTTTAATTTGCAATCTGAAAATTTTAACATTAACATTGAAACTATTGTATTTGTTTTTTCAATAATCTGTTTTCAAAATTGTTGAACCAGCTTTTGAATACTGAGATTTGTTACAATATTAGAAGTGATGCTAAATTTAATCATGTTCACATGAAAATATGTTATTATAGTCAAATGCTACATGAATTACAACCTACATCTTTTAGGCAACTTTACTGAATAAAACATTATTTTAATAATAACCACTAGTTTGTATGTACCTAACACAAATTTCATATTGATTTAAATGATTTTAACACAAAATATTTGGCAAGATTAGAAAAGAGTCATCCCTGAATGTTTTTATAAATCTTCTAGACTCCAGAGAAAGATACTTGTCATTTTGAAATATCAGTTTCTGGGACAATCAGGATGATATTTTCTCAAATATGTGTGACTTGTGACACCCAAGACATTTCTACATATGGCTGGCAGAGTGGGCTCATTCCTAGTCAACCCACTTATTCTCAATATTCAGTGATAAATACTGAACACAGAAACTGAATTACTCAAGTATATATGTTACCTGTTCATGACAGAAATTAACAGATGTGTCCATGACGTGGACATTTGTTCTACCCATATGCTGTGACTGATGTTGCCATTAAAGACACACTAGCTTTTCAGGTCACCCAGTGAACACTTCATATAATAGAATCAAGAGTTTCTGAAAATATAAATTTTACCGTGAAAAAACAATTAACATCTCTGGAAGCAGAGTCGTTCTCTTATCAGAGTAGAATATTTTTAAGCAAAAAAAAATTTTTTTTGCAACAGTAAAGGTGAGGAAGCAAATAGTGTAAAAATTAACATTAGTAGTTTAAAATAACTAACTTAGAACCAAATGGTAACTTGAGTCCTGTGAGAACCAGCCTCAATGGAGTGGCTCAGTAGTAATTACGTACCATTTTAGCACTAGACTTAAAGCCATTTTAAATGAAAGCGATCATAATCATAAAGAGGATAGGAAAAAAGGGAATTTGAACTTTTAATCTTAGTGACTTTCCATTAGATTCAGAAGAACTCTTACAATAAAGGCTTTCTTATTTGCCATTTACAGAGGGTCAAATACCCTCTTCCTACTGTCTTACTATCAGGCCTTGTTATTGGAATAATGGTTTTCATGAGAGCTCCGCAGGTTCTCCATTATCAGACATGTTTGCTACAAACATGAATAAGACAACTCGAGTTTTCAGCATTGGAGACCATGAGGTCACTCAAATTTGAGGGGGGTCTTCATTTCAGACTAGAACTTCCCAGCTGACAGAATAACTGAATACTTCTAGACTAGGTAGCAGTATGATATGGGGCTATTATTTTCCTCTCTTATTCTGTATAAATCTGCAAAGCAATAAAAGATATTTTCTCTTCCTGGTTAATTGTATAGTTCCTAAAACAAATAATATTTTGTCTATTGTCATCTAAAATGTATGTGTGCATACATACACAAACATACAAAAAGCATGTATATGTATATACATGTGCATACACAAGCACATATATGTACATACCCAAATATATATGGAAAATATTAGGGATAATTGTGATCCTAGATAGATGTTTCTGTTTTGTTCTCATTCAAATTCCTTTATTTGAGAAAGATGGAATGGATCTATTGAACTTTCACATGTTCTCTTCTTAACCTAAACATTTTTCAGAGAAACCATCTATGTTATGCTCAAGCATCATGCATAGTAGCAGACAAGAAACATAAATTGCACATAACTCATACATTTTATCTAAGCCAAAGCACTAACGTTGTTTTTCCAAATATTTCAATTTGGGCCCACTTCTAAATAATAAGTGACTTACAATGAATAAAATGGCACATACATAACATGATTAAAATATATCAGCAAAATATATTTAAATTATTTTATTTTTATTATTTTAGTCATCAAAGTATGTAAGCACAATTTAAAATAGCATTTCTATAAATGATATTTCTTTAGAATATTTTTTCAGAGGTGTATGGAAATTGTATCAGAATACCATTGCCTCTAGCTTGTATTTTCTTATGACAACTTCAGAGTTCAGTAAATTTTAATGAACACAAATAATAATACACATAAAGTTAAATAAATTAAAAGATATCAGGCTCAAAGCAGTTATCTAAAACTTAAGTGCATTTTCTTAGAATACTAGAAAAACTAAACTCGGAGTAGGCTCCAAATAATTTAATTTGTAGTTCATGAAAAGCAAATTATATTTTCCTTTATAAGTTTTTGCATTTCCTAAATGTTTACTTTTTCAACATAAGAATACATGTTACATATATTAAAGATATATTTTAAAAACGGTTGACATATATTACTACATTTTCAAAAGGAAGTCTTTCATCATTGAAAAAATCTGCATGTCTATTGAGCTTTCACTGTCTAAAGTTTTACTGGAAACCAGAACATTCATTGACTAAATTTATGAAATTATGTGTAGGCTTGAATCTTACTGGCTGTTCTGTGACTATAAAAGTAACATATATTACATTTAAATGTATGCTATACTATTTATCTATATAAGTCAGGATAATTCAGTGGTTATTTGCACAACTCTAGAGTGAGTTAAGTAAGTACAAAAGCTTGTTTCATCACATGCTAGCTCTTTACAAGCAGTCACCTGCAAATATGGAAAAAGAAAAGGGTAAGGTTATGTTGTTTTCCAAAACAAAACAAAACACAAAACAAAACAAAACACCCTTCTTGCATATATCCATGGCCACATTGAGAAAAAGGAAGCTGGAAAATTAGGTCTTACTGTTCAGTAGCTGTATGCAAAACTGAAAATTATTATATTATCAGAAGAGAGAGAATGAATATTGGAAGACACCAAGTATTTCAAAGTTCGTATTTCCAAGTAACATGTTTACGCCCTTAATTTTAATTTTGTGCATTGATTTTTATTTATGCAAGATGAGCATTTAGGTCTGTAGACATCACCCCTTTCCATTCTCCCACAACTTTTCCAAAATGGTGAAATTACACATTTTGTTTACATCAATAATCAGTTTGTGTGTCACTACAATAATGTAAATATTATTCTTAATGTGAGACATATCAGAGATGAAAGTCCTTCTTTCACAACATTTTATTTTCCTGGAGTTGATAACTCACTCCCTGTGTACTTACTTAGTACAATTACTCCAATTAGTCACCCTCAAGTTCCCCAAACAAAATGTGAACACCAGATATTCTGTCAATTTCATCTATAAGAGGACATGCTCCTAGAGCTATCATTCCTTTTGCTGCAATCAGGACTGATTGCTCTCCAGGTCTTCAGCACAGAAATCACGTAATATCTCTTCATTATCCTATTGGGAATCTCCTCAAATATTCACAATGTGGATCTCTTGTCAGGATCTCAGGACTTTTCTCTGTTGCTTTATTTCCTACAGTGGTGAAGAAGCTTCTTGAGAATGTGCCTATGTGTTTATGTGTCTAAATATCTGAGACCTTGCTTATTTTAAAGTGTCTCCATTTATTCTTAATAGTGATTCAATTTTACTAGGTATAGAATGCATAGGATAATATTTTGCTCTGATTTATGAATAGTATCAACATTTGGAAAGTGAAATTTTATTCTCCTTCTTGAGTTTTGTTTAGACTATATACATTTTTTCCTTTCCCTGGAGGATTTTATAATTTTTATCTTTGAAACTTGAATTCTGAAATTTCAATTTATGGGCTTTAATGTAAATATTTTAGTCATACCAGTGTTGAAAAACTATATGTTAGTTTAAGGAGGAATAAAAGACATAAGTGATAAACTTGAGGAAAATTTGGCAAGCAATTATAACGAAAGGATAGGTTCAGTCATGATAAAAATCATGATGTTTCAAGGGGTGCCTGGGTGGCTCAGTCAGTTAAAGGACCGACTTCGGCTCAGGTCATGATCTCATGGTTTGTGGGTTCAAGCCTTACATCGGGGTCTGTGCTGACAGCTCGGAGCCTGGAGCCTGCTTCTGATTCTGTGTCTCCCCCTCTCTCTGCACCTCCCCTGCTTGTGCTCTCTCAATAAATAAATGTTAAAAAAAAGATGTAAAAATAACATGTTTCAAGCCTTACACAACAAATTGTTCTTTTGGGATTTAAACTTCTCTAGTTTATAGAACAAGATGGATGGTGTCCTAATTCTTTTTTTTTTTTTTTTTTTCAATGTTTATTTATTTTTGGGACAGAGAGAGACAGAGCATGAACGGGGGAGGGGCAGAGAGGGAGGGAGACACAGAATCGGAAACAGGCTCCAGGCTCTGAGCCATCAGCCCAGAGCCTGACGCGGGGCTCGAACTCCCGGACCGCGAGATCGTGACCTGGCTGAAGTCGGACGCTTAACCGACTGCGCCACCCAGGCGCCCCTAATTCTTTTTTTAAAAGTTACCATCATATTGGTATTGAAAAGCTTGCATCTTAAACATATATATTGAAGTAGAAGTACTAAAACCCCAATGTTAATGAATCATCTCCAACATGTTATAAAAATTATAAGACATTAAGAACTAGCAGAGTAATAAGAAGATTGCAAATAGGGTGGTATATTAATAAATACTCCTTTAATGAATGTAGAGTAGATCATTTGATAAATTTCACCAAAGATTAAAACTCATAATAAGGTGATCACCTTGGCAATCACACCTTCTCTAGAAGAAGTCTGAGGAACTCTAAGAATTTTTGCTTGTTTGATCTGTCTTCAGTATAATAAAAACAAATATTCACTCAAAATCAACACATACCATCACATTTAGGTTTGAAACATTAAAGAAATTTCCATTAAAATCCCAAGTAGTATGGCTTTTTTAAACATGACCTCAAAGTTAGAAACTTTTAATTAATTTGAGTGATAGTGTTGACTGCTATGGTAGACACTGTTGGTTGCTTGCTCAAAGATTTTTTTCCCACTATTTCAAAACTCATTATTTTAAATTCTTCTGGATGTGCATCTTAGTCGCTGAGACCCAAGAAGCAGTCTTTCACTGAGCTTCTGGAAAACTTTTTAAAACATTTTTTTAATGTTTATTTATTTTTGAGAGAGAGAGAGAGAGAGCACATGAGTAGGGAGGGGGCAGAGAGAGAGGGAAACACAGAATCCAAAGCTCTGAGCTGTCAGCACAGGCTGTTGATCATGCCATGAGATCATGAGATCATGATATCATGAGCTGAGCCGAAGTTGGATGCTTAACCAACTGAACCATCCAGGTGCCCCACTTTTGAAAAACTTTTAATTCTTAATTGAAAAAAAAAAGGACTCATCAAATTCAAATATCACTCTGGATTAATGCCATCTTGTAAAATCTAGTACAGCTGCAGCAATTTTGCAACCACGTGAAAAGACAACACTGAACACTTTTTTTCCTGTTTATTTATTTAATCTTGGAAGAGAGAGCACAAGGAGGGGAGGGGAAGAAAGAGAGGAGGGCAGAGGATCTGAAACAGGTTCTGTGCTGACAGCAGTGAGCCAGATGTGAGCCTTGAATTCATGAACAGAGATCATGACCTGACCTGAAGTCAGATGCTTAACCAACTGAGCCACCAGGCACTCCCTGAACATTTTTATGTTTACAGAAGTGTGCTATAACAAAGATGGTCTCATCTTGTCAGAATGTTCCTGCCACAACTGCTAGACTCACAGATTTTGCTGGAAAATATCATCACCAATGTTTGCTATTACTGCTATTAGAAACAATGGCTAATATTGTTGCTAGAGAATGGGGATATGAAACATTTTAAGCCTTTCAATTGTTTTTTTTTTAATTTTTTAATGTTTATTTCTGAGAGAATGAGAGACAGAGAGAGAGAGAGAGACAGAGAGAGAGAGAATGCAAGCAGCAGAGGGGCAGAGAGAGAGAGAGGGAGACAGAATCTGAAGCAGGCTCCAGGCTCTGAGCTGTCAGCAGAGCTTGACTTGGGGCTCCACCCGATCCATGAATCATGAGATCATGACCTGAGCTGAAGTCAGATTCTTAATTGACTGAGCCACCCAGGTGCCCCTCAGTTCTTTTTTTTTTTTTTTTTTTAAATCATCCTGACAAATAGAATAGAAATTCTAAGTCCATTAGCAAAGTTGGGAATTTTATACAAATGGAACCACTCAGGTTACTTTGTGTGCCTTTGTGTATACATTCTTTGGTATCTGGTTCCTAGCACTCAGCACATTTAAGACTCAATCATGACGGGGTTCCTAGTTGGCTCAGTCGGTTAAACACCTGACTCCTGATTTTGGTTCAGGTCATGATCTCATGGTCCTGAGATCAAGCCCTGTGTTAGGTTCCAAGCTGAGCGTGGAGCCTGCTTGGAATTCTCTCTCTCCCTCTCTGTCTGCCCCTCCCCTGCTTGCACGTGTGTGCACATGTGCGCTCTCTCTCACTTTCCCTCTCAAAATAAATAAACACTTATTTTAGGTATTTAGGTATTTAACATAGTATTTTAGGAGATCATCAGTTTTCTATAGCTGAGTATTACTAATTGTATGTACATACCACAATTTATCCAATTCCTACTGATTTTTATTATTACCAGTTTTGGGGCTTATTATTAATAATGCTGCTATGTTGATACATGTTTTCAGTGGTTTTGGATAAATCCTAGGAGTGGAATATTTGGATTGTATGGTAGATATATGTTAACATTTTTGAGAAACCACAAACAATTTTCTAAAGTAGTTGTACCATTTTATACTTCTACCAGCTACATATGAGGGTCATAGTCTTTTCTAATATTTGGAGTTGCTTACCATTTTTTAAACCAATTTAGTGAGTGGGTGTATTTTGTTGCCTTATTATGATTTAAACATTTTTCTGTAATGACTAATGCTGTTGAGCACTTTTTCTCATGCTTCCTCACCATTTTCATATATTTTCTTTTGAGAAATGTTTGTTTTGCTCATTTTATTGTCTTTTATAATTCTGTTGCAATAGTTCTTAATATGTTTTGTCTATAAGTACTTTTCCAGTTTTTAGAATATCTTCATTTCTTTAGTGGTTTCTTTTAATGAGAAAAAGGTTGTAATTTTTGATTATGTCTAATTTATCCCTTTTTTCCCCCTTTAATGGTTATCTCTTTCTTTCATTGGTCTAAGAAGTACTTACCTACCCAGAAGTCATAAAGATATTTTCTAGTTACCTTCTGAAACACTATGCTTTTGGTTTTTACATTTATGACTGATTCATCTAAAACTACTATTTTATTTTTGCACACAGTGTGAAGTAGAAGCTATTTTTCCCCCCATATTGATGTTGTAGCACCATTTGGTGAACAGATTTTCTGTTCCCCAGTGATTGCTTGGCATCCTTGAAAATTATTGGACCGACTATATGTAGGTTTATTTCTGTACTCTCTATACTGCTCCATTGATCAATTTGTCTATCCTTTTGGCAAGACTACACTATACAGATTACTGTAGCATTATAAAAAATCTTGGATTCTTTCAACAGTTTTTGTTCATTTCTCCCAATTGCTTTGGATATTCTTGATACTTTGTCCATTAAAATAAGTTTCAAAATCATCTTCTTGATTTTTAGAAAACAATCCAGCTTGGATTGTGACTGAGATTGCATTTATGTTATAATTCAATTTCTGAAGAATCAATATCTTAACAATATTGAGTTTTCTAATCCATGTTATAGACTATGTTAGTTCAAACTAGAATACTATTACTAGAATTTTTAAGTAGAATCAACTTATTAATTCTAAAAAAAATAATACACTGCACAAAGCTATTTGTACAAAGGTAAGTACTGGAACATTATTCCTTATATTTATAGCCTAGCACCCACTAAAATCAACAGTAGAAAAAAAATCAATAGTAGAATGTTTAACTTTGTTTCCTGCCACATGATGGTGTTAGAATAATTTTGTGCAAAAATAGGGTCACGATATATTCATATGAAAAAAATAGGTAGCAAATTAGGTACACTAGGTACACTAGGTACCTAGGTACAAATTAGGTACCTAGGTACACTAGGTACCTAGGTACAAATTAGGTACACTAGGATCTAATTTTTATAAACACATTTAGCTATTGACTACCTATAAAAACATGACTCCCTTTGATGTTTAACTTCTGTTGTTTTTTTTTTTTTCTATTATATGCCTCTCGTATATTATAAATTCTTTTGGGGCGCCTGGGTGGCTCAGTCATTTAGGCATCTGACTTTGGCTCAGGTCATGATCTTGGTTCCTGAGTTCCAGCCTTGAGTTGAGCTCTGTGCTGACAGCTCAGAGCCTGGAGCCTGCTTCAGATTCTGTGTCTCCCTCTCTCTCTGCCCCTCCCCCACTCACACTCTGTCTCTGTTTCTCTCTCTCTCTCTCTCTCTCTCTCTCTCTCTCTCAAAAGTAAATAAACATTTAAAAAATAAAAAAAAACAATAAATACTTTCAAATTAAAAGTATTTTTACTTTGCAAAAGTAAGCTTTGCAAAAGAAAGCTTTGCAAAAAGAAGCTATATTAGTGCATACATTTTTAGTTGTCTGTTTGCAAACTTTTTTTTTACCTATGATTTCTAATAAAATAAAACTATAAACCTCCTAGAATGATAAAAACACCTCCCACACATATTTCAGTTTCATCTGCTGAATGAAACCCACATGTTTCAGGTACAATAGGTGACATGCAGTTTTATAAATTAGCTACTTATTTATACATCTGCACAGCTTTCTATACTATTATTAATTTTATCTGAAAAACTATTATATTCATATATATGCAGATAAATGTGTTTCCTTTCAGACACTGTTTTCTCTCATCTGGCAGAATTAATGGCTTGTATTGCCTTTCATGGTATGAAAGAGCTATGTGGTATCAGTTACACATAAGAATTGCAGACAACTTTTCAGGCCCAACTGAGTTTTGGGATTATTATTATTTGAGATTATTATTTGTAGCAGCAAAGCCAACAAAGTATTTTGCTTGTTGGACTACCAAGTGTTCTGGAGATAGGAGGGATCAAACTGTTTTATTGATCCAAGGTTGGGTTTTATTTATTTATTTATTCATTTTTTAGGAGATACCATGAAAGGATAAAGAGAGGAACAGAAGTAATAATATCAGTAAGAAGGTAGTTTTAACATAGGGTCATAAGAATGAGTTCAGGAGAGAATAGAAGAGAAGGTTTAAGTAGAGATATTAGAAAGGTCAAAAGTATGGAGAGTTTAGTGTGATACAAGAAAAGGGTTTAGGCCAGAGTAAGAAATCTTCAATTTAAAAATCAGAGATGAAGCCTTAGAGAGGATGCTGACAATCAGCTTGTATAGATGGGAGTAAGTGGTTGAAATAAAGTGAGCATGAACATTTGTATGTAATGAGGATAAGGATTTGGATAATAGTCATCTGCGTGAATACTGTAGTCATTTGAATTATTTAAACATTGAGGCCAGTCAGGGGTGGACAGAAGGAATCATAAGGAAGTTATGTTGTGGGAATAGTTGAGCTGCATGATCCTAAAGGACAGAAGATGTTTTTACATATGGTTAGAGGCATCACTATGCAGGAGCCATGAGGTAGGCGCATGCTTTTCCCATCTCAGATCATCTCTGATGCTAAAATATGAGAGATGAAGGAAAATAAAATATAGTTCTTTAAGAAAGCTGCAGAAAAGATGAGACTTGTTTAGATCTGAATTTCAGTAAGACAGCAATAAGGGATTATTCAGAGAAAATTATGATAATGTATGGGAGTTTTGTTTATTTCTTTTTACCTATGGAATAGGATTCTAAAAAACACATTGAGGTTGGAAGAAGAGAAAATATCAGTTAAGGACTGCCTTCAGCTGCACAAAGTAGATAACAGATAAAAGTGCCTTAAAAAAAAAGAACAGCTTTTTGCTTTTTTTTTTTTTTTTTTTTTTTTTAATCTAGAAAGAATGTCAGAGCTAGGAAGCCCCGGGATAGTTCATTCCCTTCACAAGGTCACCATTTTCACAGACTTCTTCTATCTCCCTGCTCCACCATCCATAGTGACTGCTATAATCCTCATGGTCACCTGCCTCAAATTGACTTTCAGCCTTATATTACAGGCTATAAACAGTAGACTAATAAGGAAACAACAAGGAGAAAAGGGTGATGACTACATCAGAAAGTAAAATATGCTCAAATATTTCAGTGGACTTCCACTGACACCTGAGAAAACATTGCAATGTCAAGGGAGGCTGGAAAATATTTTATTTTATTTTATTTTATTTTATTTTATTTTATTTTATTTTATTTTATTT
>NW_024412405.1:43327718-43349626 GCF_014898765.1 Herpailurus yagouaroundi | reverse complement strand
TTTATTTTATTTTATTTTATTTTATTTTATTTTATTTTATTTTATTTATCTTATTTTTTGTTTTACCTTGTTTTCTTTTGTTTTGCTTTAATTTTATTTTTAATTTTTCTAATAAGGTCCATTACCATTTTAATGAAATCAGGAATGCCTACACCTAACTCCATCTTTCCTACACATTTACATTTTCATTTTCGGTTTTTTTCCTCACCAAGTTTAAATATTTCATTACTGACACTGATGATTCTTTGTTTCCTACCACCATCCCCAAGAATAGAAGTAAAGTACAGGACGGGCATGACAGTACAGAGAGGGCAGAAGAGAGGGAGGAGGGGAAAGATGAGATCCCTCATTTCAGCCAGTGCTCCGATACGTGGAAAATATAAAGTCTGGGGGTAGTGATTACAAGTGTTTTCTCAAAAAGAGTTACAGTGATCCTAATTTGAATTAATTATACTCTCCACATAGTCAAAGTGTAAGAATTCTAATGAATGCTGTTGAGGATGGGGATGAGAGACAAAGAATTACCAGTCTCAGTGATGAAATATTTAAATTTGATGGGAAATACCCAAAAATGAAAATGTAGATATCTGGGGCACCTGGGTGGCTCAGTCGGTTAAGTGTCCAACTTTGGCTCAGGTCATGATCTCACAGTTCATGAGTTTGAGCCGCACATCAGGCTCTCTGCTGTCAGCACAGCAGAGATCCTCTGCTTTGGATCCTCTGTCCCCACTCCTGCTCGTTCTCTCTCTTTTTCTGAAAACAAATAAACAAACTTAAAAAAAAAAAGAAAATGTAGTTATCTAGGTAAGATGGAATTAAGTCTAAGCATCCAGTCTCCCCTCTTCCACAACCCCGTATTATTATAGATTACTCAAAACCATGGCATAAACATGAGAAATTAGCAGAGGATTACACAATGCTTAAATTAAAAAAAAAATTAATGATATGGAAAAAGTTTTAATATATATTGTTAAATGGTAAAAGACTATTACAAAAAAAATAAAAGACTATTAGAAAACTATGTGTACATTTTAATTCTTCTTCTCCCCTCTGTCACCCATATTTTGAAGGATATTTACTCAACTACCAAAAATAGTTATACTTGGGTGGGAGTAAATTTTACTTTCTCCATATCTTTTTGTTCTTGCCATATTAAGCATGGGTTACTATTATAATGAAAAAATTTCAGTAAATACTTAAGCTTTTGCTAATTGGCACTTTCTGAAAGGTATTTTCCCCTTTGATGACCCATATCATGCACACACTTTCCTACATTTTTGAGAATAGATCAGTTACTACTTCTTAAATTGCACTATTTACAACCATAATCTAATGAAGCACTTTATTTGGGGTCAGAGACTGGGACACATTGCTAAGCCTTGGGACTGACTCAAGAAAACTGGTAAATTTAGCTACTTAGTATTAGGAGCTTGAGACAGCTCCATTCTCACTCATTAGGAACTTGGAGTGATTACTTGCATTCTAAAGAAACCAAATGTCTTTGAATATTTTATAAATAAGACATGCCACATAATATGCTATTTTGAATGTTCTAGTGTTTTGATACTGCATAATGTGATGCAGCCTGACATTACAGAGATCAGCTTCTTTTTTGTTTGATGCTGTTCTTAAAATGTTTTATTACAAATCATTATGCAACATGTGCATTTATCTTCATATTACAGTGACAATATATTTGTAAATCACGGAATTACTGCATTATATTTGCATTTATTTCCTTTGGTAAAACAATAGTTATATATTTTATTCTTATAATTTATACAACCTTATTCATGCACACACTAAAAAAAACAGCAACAAAACCCTAAACTTTTTGTAATCACACAGCTATAAACACACCAAGAAAAAGATGTGATAATTAAATGCTTTTGAGTATACAATGAAGATGCTACTGAGAGAAAATAGTTCATTTTAGAATTTCCATTAATTTTAGGCTTACTGAAATCTAAGTGGCAGCCAAGGGAAAAATACTTATTTAGACACTGAGTTGAGTAGTTTATTTAACAAATACTAAGTGCCTACTATGTGTTATGCCCCACTATAAACTCCAGGAGTACAATACTAAAGAATAAATAATTTTTCTCATGGACATTGCAATTTCTGTTCATTTAATTTTTTCCCCTTAAATAGAGTTTACATTTTAGAGCAGATTTAAGTTATCATCAAAAATAGAGTAGAAGGTACCCAGGTATCACATATACACACCCACCTATGCATAACTTTCCTCATTATCAATATTTCTACCAGAATGGAACATTTTTACAATCTATAAACTTACATTGACACATCATATCACCCAAAGTCCATGTTTAAGGCTCACTTTAGATGTTGTACATTCTGTTGTTTGAATAAATTCTACCGGTTTATCATATGTACCCATCGTTGCAGTATACAGAGCAGTTTTACTGCCTGGAAAATACGATGCTCCTATTTATCCCTTCCTTCCCCCAATCCCTGTCATTGCTTTAGCTGGGCATTCCAATAGAATGTTGAAGTGTTGAAAGAGGATATGCTTGGCTTGTATCTGATCTCAGTGGGAAAGCTTCCAGTTTCTGACCATTAAGTATGATGTGAGTGGTAGGGTTTTGTATATGTTTTTTATCAAACTGAGAAAATTCTCCTTTATTCCTAGTTGCTGAGAGTTTTTGTCACAAATGGGTGTTGTATTTCAACAAGTGCTTTTCCTGCATCTTGTTTTGTTTTACTTATTTTGTGGTTATAATATATAATTACAATGTATGTATTATATATTACAATATACATTAGCAACTAATCCAAGTTTTGGTGGTTAATTTTGTGTTAATTGGATGGGCTAAGGGATACCCATTAACTGATAAAACATTATTTTGGGGTGTGTCTGTGTTTCTAGAAGAGATTAGCGCTTTAATCATTAGACTGAGTCCAGAAGATCCACCCTTACATGTGCATGGATATCAACCCATTGATTGAGGGCCTGAATAAAACAAAAAAAGTAAGGGAGGGTGAATTCTTGCGCTATCTTCTTGAGCTCTAATGCTTATCTACTCCTGCCCTCTGACTTTAGAGCTCCTGGCTTTTGGGCCTTCAGATTTGGAACTTATATTAGCAGCCCCCTTTCTGAGGCCTTCAGCCTTGGACTTGGACTTACACTAGTATGGGACCTACGGTTCTCACGTTTTCACATTTGGACTAAATTAAACCTCTGACTTTCCAGGTTCTCCAGATTTGAGATAGCAGATTTTGAGACTTTTCAGTCTCCATAGCTTCATGAGCCAATTCCTATAATAAATCTCATCTATCTATCTATCTATCTATCTATCTATCATCTACCTGTGTTATCTACCTTCTACATACTTTTGGTTCTGTTTCTCTGGATAACCCTGACTAATACACAAGTCCACATTCAAATGACACTATACCACTGCACAGGTAATGTGAGTACCTTATAATACAAAATAATCCTAATTCTTCTCTCCCATTCTGTGTATCATTGCTGTCATTTATTTCACTTCATATATAAGCAAACACACACACGCAAACACACACACACACACACACACACACACATATATTCTTATACATAACAATAAATAAGAAAATTCATTGCGGCTGCTATATTTTGAACAAATCATTATCTGTTAGATCAATTAAGAATAAAAAAGGTAAGTTTTTATTTTATCTTCACTGATTCCTTTTCCAATGTTCTTCCCTCCTTTGTGACTATATGAGTTTCTGATCTATATCTTTCTCTTCTCTAAAGAACTTCTTTTAACGTTTTATATAAGGCAGGTCTACAGGCAATAAACTCCATCAGTTTTTATTAGTTAAAAACGTCCTTTTTGGGTGCCTGGGTGGCTCAGTCAGTTAAGCGTCCCACTCTGGATTTCAGTTTGGATCACAATCTCCTGGTTTGTGGGTTCAAGCCCCACATGGGGCTCTGTTCTGACACCATGGAGCCTGCTTGGGATTCTCTCTCTCCCCTTTTCTCTCTTTGCTTCTCCCCTCTCTTGCACTCTATCTCTGTCTCAAAAAAAAAATAAAAAGGCTTTATTTTTCCTTAACTTTTGAAGATAATTTTTCAGTGTACACAATTCTCTGTTGTTGTTTTGTCTCTCGACACTTTAAATATTTTACTCTACTCCCTTCTTGCTCACATGAATTGTGCAGAAAACTCATATGTAATTCTTGGGCACCTGGGTGGCTCAGTCTTTAAGCATCTGACTTTGGCTCAAGTCATGATCTCATGGTTCATGAGTTTGAATCCCACATCGGTGAACTGGAGCCCTGGTTCGGGTGAGCCTCACTTCTCTCTCTTTCTTGCTCCCCCCACCCTCTCTTCCCCTCCTGGTACTCTCTCTCTCTGCACCTCACTGACTTGTATCCTCTCTTTCTCTCAAAAAGAAAGAAAGAAACAAAAAACACCCCCCCAAAACAAAAAAAAAAAACCCAAAAAATCTCCCCTAAAACTCATATGTAATTATCTTCACTCCTCTGTAGGCAGGGTGTTTTTCTTCCCCTGGCTTCTTTCAAAATATATATATTTTAAATGAAAATGGTATGCCTAGGTGTGATTTTTAGATACTTATTTTGCTTGGTGTTTTATGAGCTTGCTGGATCTGTGGGTTTTTGTCTGTTATTAATTTGGGAAAATTTTCAGTCATTACTGTTTCAAGTATTCTGTTTTTTTTTTTTTTTTTTTTCCTCCTCCTGGTATTCCTATACGTGTATGCTACACATTTGTACTTGTCCCATAGTTCTTGGCTATTCTGTTTATTCATCTATTTTAGTATTTTTCTTTAATTTGCTTTTCAGTTTTAGAAATTTCTATTGTGATGTCCTCAAGCTCAGCAATTCTTCCCTTATTCTACTAATAAGCCTATCAAAAGCATTATTTCTGCTACAATGTTCTTGATCTATAGCATTTTTTAAAGTTTATTTATTTTGAGAAAGATCATGCGACAGAGAGCAGGGGAGGGGCAGAGAGAGGGACAGAATCCCAAGCAGGCTCCACACTGTCAGCGAGAAGCTGGACTGGAGGGCTAGAGCTTACCAACTGTGAGATCATGATCTGAGCAGAGATCAAGAGTCAGACACTTAATCGGCTAAGCCATCCAGACACCCCAGATCCTATAGAACTTCTTTCTGCTTCTTTCTTGGTTTTTCTGCTCCCATTGCCCATCTATTCTTACATGCCCTCTACCTTACGCGTTACAGCTATTCATATATTTATATAATCACAGTTGTTATACATTCCTGGCTTGAAAATTCCAGCATCTCTGCCATATCTGAGTTTGCTTTTGATGCTTTCTCTGTCTCTTCAAACTGTGTTGTTTTGCCTTTCAACATGTCTTGTATTTTTTTTTTTTCTAGACTCAGACATTAGATACTGGGTGAAAGGAACTACCACCCCCCCTCTTCCCCCACCAGCAAAGCCAAATAGTGCACCTTCAGACTCCAGCTGCTCCCTGTTTGCCCTCCTGGGAAATCCCACACTCCTCCCAACCAGATTACGCCCCAGGTACAGTTTGTGAGCATCCCTGATGGTGTTCAAAAGAGAACATTTCCTGATTTAAGGGCTTACGTGAAAGGGTCAGCTCCTCCATGGAATGGCGCTGGCAATTAGGCTGGGTCGGTAAGAGAGAACAAAGCCATGAGGTTTTTCTTCAAGGGACAAGATCTGAGGAACAGGCAGAGTGATGGTCTTTTGAGTTCAATTCTAGAGAACTCGGAGTTGGTGGGGAATAACTGGCCTCAGGACGTGCAATGAAATGGTGTGTTTGGGTTTTTGAGGCTTCGGACCTTGGCAGATGTGGGACCGGGACCCCAAGTTTCCGCTTCGGAAGCCTATGTCCTTTCACTGACTCCGTCCTTAGTTCTTCAGGAAGGCCATAAACTTGTGTGGGCGCTTTTTCACTGCCCCCATTCTGGCCTCAGACAACAGCTCCCACGCCCAGCCTTTAGGCCACAGCTCATTCCCACACTCGTGGTGGCAAGCACTCTGGGGCCAGGTGCCACAGTGTGACTCCGAAAGGGACAGGGACAGGCATCTACAAGGATTGAGGTTTGCCTGATAGGTGTCAGGAGCCAGAAGCCTCGCGGCCGACTTCGGGACGAAGGTACTAAAGCAGCCAAAATTCCACACGGCCTTACCGGCCCCCGTAGATCTCTCCACATCTCGCGAGATCTGTTTCTGCTGGGTGGTTAACTGAGACCGCAGAGTTCCTGCCGTGGGCGCAGTGCTTTCTGCTTCACCTCCGTCTCAGTGCTGTTCCAGCTGCTCTGCGGGGACCTACCAGCCTTACCAATAGGTGAGGAGTGGAGGGAGGAGGAGAATTCTATTGTCCTGTGGTTACAGTTTAGTCTTTTAGAGTGCTTTTATCTTTGGATTATTAACTTCACCTGTGCTCCGTGTTTAATCCCCTTAAACGGGACAAGAAGCCGGGAGTGGGCTGGAGATGACTAGTTCCCTTCTTCCGTGTGGAATGCTAGAAGGGTCTGGGGTTGCATATTTCCTTTCCTGCAGTGAATTAAACTCTGATAAAACCTGGGAAATTAGACTAATTAAACAAAATGCTCTGGCATATTTTAAAATGTTTTATTTTTCCTCTACCTCTGCCAGAAGTAAGAGAGTTTTTGTTGTTTGTTTTTTTCAGCTTTCAGATTCACTGTAAGAATCAGGTTGAGCTTTTGGAGGTAAAAAAACAAACAATGTGGAGTCCCCTTTATTAGTGGGTACTTCTGGAATTTTTGACTGTCAAAGCTATCCACACTGATCCTCCAGTAATTATCAAAGTTTAATTTTCCCTAGCTGGGGATGTTGCTGTTCATGGGCTTCTGATCTGGTAAATTGTGATTGTTTGTAATTTGCCTGTTGGTCTCTCCAATTTTGGGGATACTGGTTTTGCCTGTAATCTCATTTCTCTTATGGATCTAAGAAAAATTGATTTTCCACTTTGTTTAGTTTTTTTATTGTTGTTTAAAATAAGAGTATCAGTTCCAAGCTTCTTACATTCCAGACTGCAGACCAAAAGTGTGGAGATTGCATTTCAATACAGGAAGACAAATAATAAACAGGCAAACAAAATAAGCATATACTGTGTCAGATGGTATGTGCTGTGGAGAAAATAAATCAGGATAAGGTAAATACACAGTTCTGTTATGGGACAGAACAGTTTCCTATCTCAGGTTCAGCTGCTCGCTGCTGGAAAATCTTGCTACTGAAGAGACTGGTGATGGTGAGAAAAGAAAGGTTGCTTTATTCAAGAAGCTGGCAACCTGGGATGATGGTGGAATAAAATCTCCAAGACCATTTTTTACCATCCAGGTGAAGCTGGAGGGTTTTAAAGAGGAAGGCATGGGAAAAGGAAGGGGGGTATGTGCTAGAGAAGCAGGATCCCGGGCAGTTAGTCATATGTCGACATGACCGTGAACAGACTTGCTGGCATCCTTGGTAACTGTTTTCAAATGTAGTTAGGCCTTATTTTCTGGGAAAGTGCAGTTCTTTACTCCTCAAGGCTGATGGTCTGCAAATTTCAAGGAAAGTATGTTACTCCTGCTGCAAAAACCAAAGGGTTAAGGTCAGCAAGCAAGGAGTGCATAAGCTTGAAGCACCTTAACACTTAAGATGGGTTGGGGTGCTGTTAACGGTTCTACTGATAGGGACACATTGCTCTTTTATATTGGATAGTCAGGAAAGGCCTTGCTGAAAATGTGGCATTTGAGCAGAAGGAGAGATCCTGGTGGCTATCTGGGGGAAAGAACAGGTGCAAAGACTCTCAAGTGTCAAATGTTCTTGGTGGTCCAGAACAAGAAAGGTTGTGTGTCTGGGCAGAGAGAATGAGAGAGAAGTAGGAGATAAGTCACAGGTAATGCCTGGTGAACCCTTGTAGGCCACTGTAAGGTCATTTGTTTTGATCTGTGTGAGATGGGGACGCTAACAGTCTTGCACTGAAGACTGAGGTAATCTGATTTAAGTTTTAAAAGTTTATTTTAGCTGTTATGTTGCACATAGACTGTAAAGGGACAGATTTGAAAACAAAGATTAGGGAGCTAATCCAGTATTCAGGCTTCCCTGTGTCATTTATCAGGTTGGTAGTGGTTAGGTGGTAATTTCAGGTTTTAGAATCTGGATATATTTTGAAGAGTCAATAAAATTTTTTTTTTTGAATTTGTGATATGAGAGAAATAGAGGAAGTAACAACACCCCAATTTTTGACCCAGACCAAAATGAAACAGCCGTTTACTGTAATTATGGAAGCAAGTATCTGAACTGGACAGAATATGAAGTATGGCCTAATGGTAGATTGAACTTCAATATGAACACATCACATATAATCCATGTGATGTTTGCAAATATAAATTGGTAACACAACTGAATCAAAATTGATATTCAGAAGAGAGTTACCAGCACTGGATAAAGAATGGACCAAAGATTTTATAAGCATTTTGATAGAGGATGATTTCTGGGAACTTCAATATTACCTTGCAATGCAATTTCTTATTCTATATGTGTTCTCAAGGACAGAAGATCAAACAGCTACTAGGAAATTCTAGGCAGCAAATAAAAGGAGAAGAAAAATACTTAAAGAAACTCTAAATAGAAGAAAAAATATAAAAATGTAGTATTACATAACAGAAATAATAAAAACCAGAGGCTTAGTTGACCCACAAAACATCCACTATGATCAGGCACATGTTTGAATGCTTTTCTGTTGAGAGGAGGTACCCATGGAAGAGGCTGAAGGGATCCTGTAATTACCAAATGTTTGTCGCTTCAAATTTTTCTTTGCTATGGGGTCAGGAATGTTTGTTGTAATTTAATAAAGTTCATAGGAGAAGATTGGGGGAAGAAAACAAGCCACAGTCATTAACCTATAGCATTTTTCACATTTAAATATATATTTGAAAGGTGTTTACTATTGTTTATGCAAAAGCATCTATAATGGGATTTATTAGAGAATAATTATGTATGTTGTTCTTAAACAGTGTCTAAATTAAATATTCTGTGATTTGTATTGTCAAAGAATACTCATTCTGAATTCTTACATAATTGCATTAAGTAGCACTTATCTTTATTTATTTTATTCTCTTTGTTTTAGCATATTGGTTTTTGGTCTGTATTGTTTTGGTTAAAAGGGAGCTGAATAATAAGCCATCCTGTCTGTCCTTTTAAAAATTAAATACTATTAAACTTTAATGAAGTTTTAAAAATTAAACAAAACATTAAGAATATATTTTTAAAAGAGAAGAGTATATGTGATATTCTATAATCAATGAGAAAAAATATTTTCCTCTGATCAACTAAGGAACAGGTAGTTGAGAATATTTGCTCAAAACATTTTATGTGATTTATTCTATTAAAGTATTATTTAAATGATTTTTATTACTTATTTTGCAGAGTAATTTCTACATCTTTTCGTTAGTAAATTGATAGTTGCATATGGTATCTGTAATCATATTCTGTTCATATGTAAAAATTTATGAGTGATTGTAATATAAAGTATTAGGTATAAAAGTTAGGCTATGAAACAACAGACTAAAAATGAAGTATAGTCATCACATAAGTTTTTACTCATGCATTAAATTTTAGAGGTCAAGTACATACTTTTATTTATAGTGATGCTTGGCCATTGTTAATAAAATTGCTACCATGTGTATGATTTTGTAGACTGTTGAGGCAGCTGAGGAATGTTCCTCTAGCTATAACTTAAACCAGTTTCACAAATTCTCTAAACTTCACTTGACTCATCCATAGACTAGCACTACATCTCCACCTTCTTTTATCCTTTCCCAAGATTTCCAACTCTATTAATGAGGAAATTCTACAGCAAGAAGTAGGAATATATACATAAATTGGGTGTGTGTATATATATATATACACACACATACATGCACACATACACACACATACACACATATGTGTGTATGTGTGTGCATGTATGTGTGTGTGTGTATATGTATATTTTTAAGTAGCTTTGACCAAAAAATATATATAAACACATAATATTACATAACAGACATTCATAAGATAGGATAAATACCTACAGATTTATTTAATTTATTTAATTTCATATCCCAATTTACATCATTAAGGATCCGAATTCTTTCTTACTTTACATATATTATCCTCAGGGTATAAATTTTATTATTGACTGTCTCTCCTTATTATTGACTGTCTCTCCTTATAATGGCTATCACAGTCTGTGGCAGTACAATAAAATGAAACAATGTCCACCATATTTATATGTGTGTGTTTATTCTGTGTATGTGTGTGTGTGTGTGTGTGTGTGTGTGTGTGTGTGTGTGTTGGGAAGTGCCTTTTATTATGTGTTTCTTTTTTTCCAGCCTTCTTGAGGTATACTTACTATATACAAGAAACTTGCACATATTTAATGTGTACATTTTGGTGAGTTTGGGCATATGCATACACCTGTAACACCATCACCACAGTCAAGGTAGAAAACATTCATCACCTCCAAAAGAATTCTTGTGTCTTCTTGTTCCTCCTCCCTCGCTGCTGCTGCTGCTGTTGTTGTAGTTGTTATTGTTGTTCTTCTGCTTCTCCTTCTTTTGGTGGTAAGGAAACTTAGCATGGAATCTATCCTCTTAAATAGTTAAGTGAACAATACCATATTGTTAACTATAGGTACTGTGTTGTACAGATCTCTAGAACTTGTATACCTGCAACTTTATACCAGTGAAATAAGTCAGTCACAGGAGGACAATTACTTCATGATTCCATTTTTATGAAGTATCTAAAATAGTCAAATGCCCGGAAGCAGAGAATAGAATGATGGTTGTAGGGGATGGGGGTGTGGAAATGGGGAAAGTTTGTCCAGTGGGTATTATGTATTTTTCTTTTTATTACTAAATAACATTTAAGTCACTCAGCAAATTTCCCTTCACGTCTCACAAGCTACAACTTTAACAATTGCAACTGTTTCTTGGCAACGGTAATTGAGCAAGGCTGATATTTTTCTGGTTTGTACCAATGTGTGGCTTTTCCACTTATTAGATTTTGAAACAATTTTGGATTACTTGCCAAACAGCCGCTGACTCAAGCCTATCTAGTACTTCAACAGCCCTATTCTCAGAAGCTTCTGACAGGCAATTCTTTTTTTTTTTCCAATTTATTTTTTTAAATTTTATTATTTATTTTTTTTAAATTTACATCCAAATTAGTTAGCATATAGTGCAACAATGATTTAAGGAGTAGATTCTTTAGTGCCCCTTACCCATTTATCCCATCCCCCCTACCATAACCCCTCCTGTAACCCTCAGTTTGTTCTCCATATTTATGAGTCTCTTCTGTTTTGTTTCCCCTCCCTGTTTTTATATTATTTTTGTTTCCCTTCCCTTATGTTCGTCTGTTTTGTCTCTTAAAGTCCTCATATGAGTGAAGTCATATTATTTTTGTCTTTCTCTGACTGACTACTTTCACTTAGCATAATCCCCTCCAGTTCCATCCTTGTAGTTGCAAATGGCAAGATTTCATTCTTTTTGATTGCTGAGTAATACTCCACTGTATATATGTAGCACATTCTTTGGACCTCCAGCCATCAGCCCCTTGCAGCGGAGTGGGGCCTCCAGAATTCCACTCCTGTGTTGAAGCAGCTATCCATTCTGATTAGGGATGCCTTTGTAATACCAGTTGCTACATACCTTAGAGGAGGACTAGGGAGGATTAAGATCACTATGCTTCTTGTGTAGAACCCATGGATATAGGAAGTCAGTGGGTTCCCCGATAAAATCAGTTTCATTGAAAAAGTAGAAAAGGAAATGGATGGTTACTAAGCCATCTACAGTATCTGCTGCAATACTTGGTAATATAGAGGTCTTTATTATGTGTGATAGCACTAAGAATGGTCTTTTATGTGTGACCTTCCCCAAGGAATTCTTACATGCTTTATAAATCCTGAGTATTTTTCACTTACAAGTTTAGCTAGCGGCAAGAGTAGAAAGATGCCCTGTTCCTTCCAAGTCACTGCTTATTATTCAATAACTGTTCTGGCCATTGTCCTCAATATATAGATACATTTCCTTATCCATACACCCCTAAACCCCAACCCCTGACACAGATAAGACCAGTCTTAAGGTCCAGTTGTACTTTATTGAGAAGTTAAAGAATACAAAATAGAATGCAATGCAGGGATTTTTAAGAAGAGAAACATAAAGTTAGATATGTCTCTTAGAATCCATCAGCTGCACAAGATTTTCTATTGACTTTTTTTTTTCCCTTAGACTCTTGACTGCTTTTTAGTTATAGCAGTCAGTGTCTTTTTACCTGAATGAGACTCCTTAATCACCTCCTCCCTACTTAGAGTCCAGCCTCTCATCTTTCCTTTAAGGTGAGGGAGAAAAAAAAAAGAACCTCCTATTCCTTGCATAATTCTATGAAACAGACTTCAACATCATAACAATCTTCCTGGAAGGAGGAAATTTTGCCCAGAGGAAAACAATTTGAGACATTAATATATGGAGCAATTTGGTATTATTTCAAATCCTTATTTTCATTAAATGAGTCTTATTTCTCATTTATATCATCAAAGGCCCATTTAAGCTATTCCCATACTCCCACTTCTCCCAGAAGATGACCTTCTCCCCAGTGAACTTTGCCTATAACTAATAAAACTTAGGAATTACATTTCTCTTAATTCTAGCCATCCATTATCAGATATTGGGGACAAGTCTCAGAAGACCCTCTGTAACAAGTTCCTTATAAAATGCGTCTAGAATTAGTCTTTTCAGTAGAATATAGTATATATTTAGCCTGAAAGATAGCTAAACTGAAGAAGCCTTAAAGCAATATTGAATATGATTGAATATATAAACAGTTTTGCTTACCCTAGACACCAGAAAATGAATTGCAATAGATAGGAATATATTTCTATTTGCAAAATCTTTTCAGAAATAGACTTGGAAGTGCCCCTCGCTCCCCCAACACATACATTCAGGACTGAATGAAAATAACAAGGGAGTTTGTTGAGAATGACTCTATAAACATGAACATGTGAATGCTGAGTACATACGTTTGAAATAGTAAAACTTTCTGATATCCTCTGATCTCTCTTGTTCCTCCTCCTTTCAATGGAACATAAGCTGTTCCATGGTCACTATTTAGGAAAGGATATGTTAGCCTAAAACAATTTCTTCTAACTTGATTTTTAAATGACTAGTTCTTGAGCAAGTAGGAAGAACCCAGGACATAAACAATAGGCTTTTGGAGAGCTACAGGGAGAAGCAGAGAGAGTGCAGTGCTCTTTTAGACTGGGGAAAATAATGCCCAAATTAAAGCTGGGAGGAGAGGGACATATAAGTGGTAGTGGTTAGATGGAAGCAATTTTCTTTGAAAAAGTCTTTGTTTTACTGTCCCATAATTCAAGTCCAATAGAGATAAAAATATATTAGAAAGTTTATACAATCTAATAGCAAGAAAGTATATTATTTTGCTTTTCAGGTAGATCTAGGGGAAGGAGGAGGAGCTGGGGAACCCTAGAAAAAATGGATGGCTATGTGAAGAACCTAAGTAGATGATCTTACGCAACCTCATAGAGTTTCATGGATAGAAGCATAAGAATGATTTCCTTTAGTGGGACTTTGAGCATTGAAATGAGGGATGATTCAGTGTCAGCCCATATGCACTGACAACTAAGAACATGACAAGATGATGAATGTATTGGTAAATACCATCATGGACAGATGATGATGAGAACCAGATGGCACTCTTTCAGTAGCAAGTAACAAACAACCCAGCCGACAATGACTTAAACAATAAGGACATAACAAGAACCCAGGAGGTCTGATTAATTTAGCAGCACAATGATGTCATTAAGTCCCTGGGTTTTTCATATTCTTTTCAGTCAGCCTCAGGTGTTGGCTTTAGTTCTGTCTTTTCCTCAAGGATCACTGGACAGCTATTGTAAACCTTGGCATCATATTTACTAAACTGCCTCCAAATAAATAAAATAAGGGCACTCTTCTTGACAATCTACTTTTATTTATAAGAGAGAAACTTGCTTAGGATACTTAATGCAGTCTTTCCATTTGTATTTTAGAGGACCTGGCTATACCTAGCTGAAATACAGGCAAAATTTTGTGAATTCTGTTGGCAAAAATATGAGCTGAAGGGGATTTGGGGGAAGAGGACAGAATATGTGTCTGGCAGGTAAAATGTCAGCTATATTCACCATTCTATACTTCTATACCACAACTATGGAGAACACAACACCCATGACCCTAAGAAAAGGAGAGGGATTTGTTCATTGACTTTATTCTTCAATGTCAGCAGAATTATTTAAATACAAAAAGAAACAAGCCAAAAAGTTACAATGAGTTGTGTGAAAATATGGTTATATATTTTACACAATTTAATGTAAAGAGACTCATAATAAATATAACTAAGAATGTAGAAATATGTGAAATTATGTATATCATGTATATTTTTGAGAGGGACAAATGTATTAGATTTGTTAGTTCCTATGGTGAAGTAAGAAAAATTGTTGGTAATTGACCCAAGATTTTTTTTTTTTTTCTTTCCTGGACAATGGGATAACAGGGATTGAGACTGTTAGAGGTAGTGGGGCTCCACCAGCTGCCCCAGTGTCTTTCTCTGTAGTGTGGTTATAGTATGGTTGCCAGATAAAACACAGGTTGCTCAGTTAAATTTCAATTTCAGGAAAAGCAACAAACGCTATTTTAGTAAAAGTATGCCCCTAATATTGCACAATGCATAATTAAATAATTGTTGTTAATCTGAAATTCACATTTAACTGGGCTTCCTTTGTTTTTATGTGCTAAATCTTGCAACCCTACCTTAACCAGAGCAGTTGGAATATCTCAGAACACCCAAGTCTCCAAGGGCTCCTGGGTACCTGGATTTCCTAGAGATTACTTTCTATCAGCAGGCACTTTAAATTCAACAATTTGGCCTTCAGGTAGTTGCAATGCAGGTAGTAACTACACCACTTTCCACACGTGCCCTAAAAAAGGCAAAACTTTAGGGGTGAAGACTCCTTCCAAAGAACTATGTCCAGGAGAGCACCCTAGTGCTTACATGTGCTCTGTGAGATCATGGGAGAGGCAAGCATCTGTGCCTTTTCTTCCGTTGCTAACCAAGCCTTCTATGACTTTCCTTGCCTCCCTGATCCCAGTCCTCCAAGATTAGTGTCATCTCTTACTCTTACGAAACTATATTCCACTTTTGAGCTAAGAGACAGGTGAGATGTATGTCTGCTCTTTTCGCATAGACACAGGCTCATCCTTTATTTCTTCATAACACGTACAAAAAGACTAATTCCTAGGGCAGTGCTTCACATATAGTAAACACTTAATTTTTTACCGAGTGAATGAATCAATTAATTTTACTTTACAATTTGGCATAACTCAAAGGAAACAGTTTGTGAAAAATAAGGCTTGATATTTCTTGACTGCTTTTAGAAGTCATAGACTGAACAAACCCATATATAACTCTTATTACACACTGCTTTACAATGATTAAGAATAACTTTATGGAGCTGAAACCTGGCTGAGTCCACTTATATTCACTGATCAAAATTAACACTACCCTTGATGGAAAAAATGTAAACTGGGTGAAACCTAGTATGTTACAATAAGAGCACTATGTTATTTCTGTGATATTCCTGCCAAAATGCATGAAATGAATCTAGGATCTAGTCATGAGAAAATATCAAACTCGAGTTGAGGAACATTCTACTACTCTTGTAATCTTCAAAATTCTCAGGAACTATGCTGAACTAAATGACACTAATGAAAATCATAACTGAAAGCAATGCTTGATCTTGAATTGGCTCATTTCACTCTCGGGGCATTTGATGGAATTTGAATCCAAGGGTTCGATAGTAGTACTATCTTAGTACTAACTTCTTGATCTTGATGGTTGTGCATTCGATGTATAGGAGAGTGTCCTGATCTGTTGAAGTAGAGTGCTAATTTTATTAATTGGTAATCAGCATGTCTGAAAGTTACTGCACAAATCATCATGAAGATATAAGATATGTCTGCAGTCTACCCTCAATAACAGTTTTTCTACTACTTTTGTAACTTTTCAACTGAAATTATTAACAAAAAAAACAACAATAAAAACTAGGAGTTTAACAGCCAACAGTCCAGGCCAGCAACCTGTTCTGCTGAAGACCTTTTGGTCTCTGACATTATTTTCTAATGAGAGACCAGTGGTAGAACTATCTACAATAGGCCTGCCAGGGAGGATGAGAAAGTAGAGCACTTTGGCAAAGAGCCAAAAATGGCATACATTTTGTGAATCCCATGAAGAAATTTCTTTTTTTTTTCAGGGTAACTCAGGAACCAGATTTGAGGGTGACTTCCTTCCCCTAGCCAGAGTTCGAAGGTCTCCTGAAAGACATACTCACTGTGTCGAGCAAAGAGACCTAAAAATTACTAAAGCCTATTGAACATATTATAAAAATAACATTTATGTGGTTTGTTATGCAAAGACAATGTAATGCAGCTGCTTCTGGGGAGGGGAATTGGCTGGTTAAGGACTAGGAAAGAGATTTTTACTGTGCATCCATGAATTGTGTACTATGTGCATGTGTTTCCTGTTCACAAAAATAAGTTACCTAACAATGGTCATTTTTAATATATCTGTGCTGGGATAGGGGATCACTATCTCTTTGTGGTTGGTAGAGAGAATGGATTCTATGTATGGGAATATGTGGTGAGAAAAGAAACAAATGATCAGATTTCTTCTCAGACACCTTTGGTTTTTTGAGGTCATGGATACTTAAATCCTTGGTATGCTCTCTTCAGTCCATTTTCTATAAGCCTTAGGACAGATCCCCAAATTCTGATACTCTGCTGTCTTTTAGTTTTAACTTTGTGTGTAGAGTGTTTTTTATTTTAGGAAGTAACTGTTAGTATTTTGTTTTTTTATGTTAATTTTTTTATATAACTATGAGAATTTTAGAGAAATCCTGATTAACTGTACATCAAAGGCTTTTAGCCAAATACTATTATACATCAAAATTCATAGACAAACTATTTGAATTGCAGACCAAGTGGAATTAACCCTAAGTTTTAGGGTTGGAGTGATAAAAAAATTTTTAATGATTTTGCAAAGAACAACGCCAGAAATATAGAATGTAATTGTAGAATGTTAATGAACATAGGTAGATTGAACAATAGAGATGAAATAATTTACAGTGAAATTCTTTTAAATCATGTTCCAAATCCATTATAAAATTCTTAGATACCTGAAAAACACTCTATAAATGAGTAGTAAATATTCTGTTATTGACTCAGATATGTAAAAATCACTTGACAACCCTCTGGTCTTTTTAATCACACTCAGATTCTCTTAAAAAATTTTTTTTAATGTTTATTTTTGAGAGAGAGAGTGCGAGAGAGAGAGAGAGAAAGAGAGAGCGAGCGCAAAAACTGGGGAGGAGCAGAGAGAGAGGGAGACACAGAATCCAATGCAGGCTCCAGTCTCTGAGCTGTCAGCACACAGCCAACACGGTGCTTGAACCCTTGAACTGTGAGATCATGACCTGAGCCAAAGTCAGACGCCAGGTGTCGAGATTCCTTTAAATATAAGAAATATAGCAATATGCTTTCTGTTACTCTAGGAATCAAGGTTCAAAGAATGTAGTCCCAGCACTGTCACTTAATTAACTGTATTAATGAGAGGGTATTAATAACAGGGCAGCCTAGCTTACAGGGTGTAGTGAGCATAAAAATGCATTTCACATATACTTTTGCAACTGTGTTTTGAAAATCATGTTCTATGAATATATATAATAAGAAATATAACACTGTGTGGAGGAATTTATGGAAATTACAACAAATATCTGAAAAAAATCTATTTTCAATTCTCAGAATATTTTCTAGTTTCATTAGCATGTACATATGCATGTATTGAGAATGTCTGACTTATTTTTTTAATTTAAATTTTCAATTCTGATAAATCATATAAAAAGTCTTAATGAATGTGACTGATTTTCTTTTTTATTGTGAAAATTGTGATTAATTTATAAATTGCTGTAATTTTTGTTTTCACTGCATTTTGTGTCCTGGGGGAAAATACATAACATAAAATGCATCATCTTAACCATTTTTCAGCATACAAGTTAGTAGTGCTATGTACATGGATATTATTGTGAAACTGATTTCCAGAACTTTTATCCTGCAAAACTGAAACTATCTGCCCTTTAAGCAACAACTCCCATTCCCCCCATCATCCAGCCCTTAGTAATCACCATTCGACTTTTTGTTTCTATGAATTTGATTACTTTAGTGATCTCACATAAGAGGAATCATGCATTATTTGTCCTTTTGTGACTTGTTTATTTCACTTAGCATAATGCCTTCAATATGCATGTAGGTTGAAGCATATGACAGGATTTCCTTTCTTGTAAGGCTAAATGATATTCCACTGTATGTATATATCCCATTTTGTTTGTACATTTATTCATTGATGGGCATTTGGGTTGCTTGATTATTGCGGATAGTTCCACTGTGAACATGAGTGTGTAAATATCGCTTTGAGACCCTGCTTTCAGTACGTACTCAGAAGTAGGATTACTGCATCATATGGTGCTTTCATTTTTATTGTTTTGAGGGAACACCATGCTGTTTTCCATAGTGGTTGTGCTATTTGCAGTTGTACCAACAGTATATAAGGATTCCACATTTTTTAGATTCTTGCCAACATTTGTTATTTTATTTATTTAAACTTTTTTTTTTTTAATGTTGAGAGGGAGACAGAGTGTGAGTGGGGGAGGGGCAGAGAGAGAGGGAGACACAGAATCCAAAGCAGGCTCCAGGTCCAAGCTGTCAGTACAGAGCCCGACACGGGGCTTGAACTCACCAAACGTGAGATCATGACCTGAGCCGAAGTTGGTTGCTTAACCAACTGAGCCATCCAGGTGCCCCTATTTGTTTTTTTGATAATAGCCATTCTAATGGGTGTGAGGTGATACTGTATTGTAATTTTCATTTGCATTTGTCTGATGATTAGTGATGTTAAGCATCTTTTAATATGTTGTTGATCATTTGTGTATCTTCTTGGAGAAATGTCTAAATCCTTTGCCTGTTGTGTAATGAGCTATTTGTGTTTTCGTTGTTGAGCATTTAAAAAAATTTTTTTTAATGTTTTTTATTTATTTTTGAGAGAGACACAGCACGAGCAGGGGACGGGCAGAGAGAGAGGGAGACACAAAATATGAAGCAAGCTCCAGGCTCTGAGCTGTCAGCACAGAACCTGACGTGGAGCTCAAACTCATGAACCATGAGATCATGAACTGAGTGTAAGTTGGACGCTTAACTGACTGAGCCACTTGTTGAGCTTTAGGAGTTCTTCATAGTATAGATATAAACCCTTTATCAGATGTATCATTTGCAAATATTTTCTTTCTTTCTATAGATGACTTTTTCACTCTGGTTTTTGTTGTCCCCCCCTCCCCCCACACAGAGGTTTTTAAGTTGTATGTAGTCCTAATCGTAGGACTATTTTTGCTTTTGTTGCCTTTGCTTTGGGTGTCATATCCAAGAAATCATTTCAAATCTGATGTTAGGAAGTTTCCCCCTCTGATTTCTTCTAGAAATTTTGTAGTTTTAGGTGTTACATATAGGTCTTTATCCATTTTGAGTTAGTTTTTGTATAGGCTGTACAGTAAGGATCCAACATCATTCTTTTACATGTGGCTATCCTGGTTTTTTTTTTTTTTATTTTTTTAATTTTTTTTTAAATTTTTTTTATTTTTTTTTTTCAACGTTTATTTATTTTTGGGACAGAGAGAGACAGAGCATGAACAGGGGAGGGGCAGAGAGAGGGAGACATAGAATCGGAAACAGGCTCCAGGCTCTGAGCCATCAGCCCAGAGCCCGACGCGGGGCTCGAACTCACGGACCGCGAGATCGTGACCTGGCTGAAGTCGGACGCTCAACCAACTGCGCCACCCAGGCGCCCCGGCTATCCTGTTTTTCTAAGTAAGTTTGTTGAAGATAATGTCTGTTCCCTGTTCAGTGGTCTTGACACCCTTGAAGATCATTTGACCATATATTAGAAGGTTTACATCTGTGCTCTCTGTTATACTCCATTGGTCTGTATACCTATATTTATGTCAGTACTACATTGTTTAAATTACTATACTTTGTAATTTGTTTTGAAATCAGGAGGTATGAAGGCTCCAGGTTTGTTTTTCTTTCTCAAAATTGTTTCAGTTCTTTGGGAATCCCATGAAATTCTACATGAATTTTAGGGTGATTTTTAAACAAAAATTGCCTCTGGGACTTTGGTAGGGATTGTGTTGAATGTTTAGATTGCTTTAAGGTATTGAAGAGTTAATAAAAGATCTTTCAATTCATAAACATGGGATATCTTTCCATTTATTTTTCTCTTTGATTTCTTCTAGCAATATTTTTTTGTACTTTTCAGTGTACAAGTAAGTCTTCTTTGGTTAGGTTTATAACTGTTTTATTTTTATCACGAATTGTTTTCTTAATTTCCATTTTGGTTATTTATTGTTAGTGTATAGAAATATAACTTATTTTGTGTTGATTTTGTACACCATAACTTTACTGAATTTGTTTATTCTAGCCGTGTGTGTGTGTGTGTGTGTGTGTGTGTGTGTGTGTGTCTTTAGGGTTTTCTATATATAAAATGTTATCTGCAGAGATAATTTTAGTTTTTCCTTTCCACTTGGAAAGGCATTTGGGTGCCTTTCATTTCTGGTTCTTGCTTAATTGTTCTGTATCTGATTAAACAATACTGCATTGAATATGTTGAGAGTGGGATGCTTGTCTTGTTCCTGACGTTAAAGGAAGTTTTCAGTCTTTTACCACTGAGTATGATGCTAACTATGGGCTTTTCATGTCTGACCTTTATTATGATGAAATAGTTTCCTTATATTCCTTGTTTGTTGAGTGTTTTATTTTTTATCATGAAAGGGTATTGAATGTTGTCAAATGCTTTTTCTGCATACATTGAGATAATCATATGCTTTCATCCTTCATTCTACTAATGTATTATATTACATTGAATATTTATGTATATTCAGACATCCTCGCATTTTAGATATAAATCCTTTTTGGTCATGGTGTATAATCCTTTTTTATATGTTGCTGAATTCAGTTTGCTAATATCTTGTTGAGGATTTTTACATCAATATTTATCAAGTGTATTGGTCTGTAAATTTTCTTGTGGTATCTTTGTCTGGTTTTGGTGTCAGAGTAGTGCTGGCATCATAGAATGAATGTAAAAGCATTTCATCCTCTTCAATTTTTGGAAGAGCTTGAAAATGGCGGGTGTTAATTTGTCTTCAATGTTTGGTAGAATTCTCCAGTGAAACCATCTCTAGTACTGGGCTTCTTTGCTGTGAGGTTTTTGATTATTGATTCATTCTGCTATTTGGTTCTTACTCTGTTAAGATTTTCTATTTCTTCATGATTCCATTTTGGTTAGTTGTGTGTTTCTAGGAATTTATCCATTTCTTCTGGGTTGTCCAGTTTGTTTGCAGGCAGTTGTTCATAGTATTCTGTTTTAATCCTTTCTATTTCTGTTCAGTGGTTCTGTTCTCTTTTAATTCTGAATTTAGTTATTTAAGTATCTTTGTTTTCCTTAATTTAGAGCTTGTCAGTTTTGTTGATCTTTTAAAAAATCCAACTTACAGTTTCATTGATGTTTTCCTATTCTATTTCCTGTTTTATTTATCTCTGCTCTAATCTTTATTATTTGGGTCTAATAGATTTGGGTTTAGTTGCCTTTTTTTTCCTTTTTCTGATTTTTTTGCAGGTAAATTTAGTTGTTGGCTTGAGATCTTTTATTTTTATTAAATTTGCACATAGCTAGAAGCTTCCTTCTTGTGCTGCATGTAGTTCATAAGTTTTGGCATATTGTGTTTTTATTTTCATTTATTTCAAGGTACTTT
>NW_024412405.1:43168646-43322718 GCF_014898765.1 Herpailurus yagouaroundi | reverse complement strand
TGGTGGAGTCTATCGGATTTTCCATGTATAGTATCATGTCATCTGCAAAAAGCGAAAGCTTGACTTCATCTTTGCCAATTTGGATGCCTTTGATTTCCTTTTGTTGTCTGATTGCTGATGCTAGAACTTCCAACACTATCTTAAACAACAGCGGTGAGAGTGGGCATCCCTGTGTTGTTCCTGATCTCAGGGAAAAAGCTCTCAGTTTTTCCCCATTGAGGATGATGTTAGCTGTGCGCTTTTCATAAATGGCTTTTATGATGTTTAAGTATGTTCCTTCTATCCCGACTTTCTCAAGGGTTTTTATTAAGAAATGTTGCTGAATTTTGTCAAAGGCCTTTTCTGCATCGATTGACAGGATCATATGGTTCCTATCTTTTCTTTTATTAATATGATGTATCAGGTTGATTGATTTGCGAATGTTGAACCAGCCCTGCATCCCTGGAATGAATCCCACTTGATCATGGTGAATAATTCTTTTTATATGCTATTGAATTCGATTTGCTAGTATCTTATTGAGAATTTTTGCATCCAAATTCATCAGGGATATTGGCCTGTAGTTCTATTTTTTTACTGGGTCTCTGTCTGGTTTGGGAATCAAAGTAATACTGGCTTCATAGAATGAGTCTGGAAGTTGTCCTTCCCTTTCTATTTTTTGGAATAGCTTGAGAAGGATAGGTATTATCTCTGCTTTAAATGTCTGGTAGAACTCCCCTGGGAAGCCATCTGGTCCTGGACTCTTATTTGTTGGGAGATTTTTGATAACCGATTCAATTTCTTCGCTGGTTATGGGTCTGTTCAAGCTTTCTATTTCCTCCTGATTGAGTTTTGGAAGAGTGTGGGTGTTCAGGAATTTTTCCATTTCTTCCAGGTTGTCCAATTTGTTGGCATATAATTTTTCATAGTATTCCCTGATAATTGTTTGTATCTCTGAGGGATTGTTTGTAATAATTCCATTTTCATTCATGATTTTATCTATTTGGGTCATCTCCCTTTTCTTTTTGAGAAGCCTGGCTAGAGGTTTGTCAATTTTGTTTATTTTTTCAAAAAACCAACTCTTGGTTTCGTTGATCTGCTCTAGTTTTTTTAGATTTTATATTGTTTATTTCTGCTCTGATTTTTATTATTTCTCTTCTTCTGCTGGGTTTAGGCTGCCTTTGCTGTTCTGCTTCTATTTCCTTTAGGTGTGCTGTTAGATTTTGTATTTGGGATTTTTCTTGTTTCTTGAGATAGGCCTGGATTGCAATGTATTTTCCTCTCAGGACTGTCTTCGCTGCATCCCAAAGCGTTTGGATTGTTGTATTTTCATTTTCGTTTGTTTCCATGTATTTTTTAATTTCTTCTCTAATTGCCTGGTTGACCCACTCATTCGTTAGTAGGGTGTTCTTAACCTCTATGCTTTTGGAGGCTTTCCAGACTTTTTCCTGTGGTTGATTTCAAGCTTCATAGCATTGTGGTCTGAAAGTATGCATGGTATAATTTCAATTCTTGTATACTTATGAAGGGCTGTTTTGTGACCCAGTATATGATCTATCTTGGAGAATGTTCCATGTGCACTCGAGAAGAAAGTATATTCTTTTGCTTTGGGATGCAGAGTTCTAAATATATCTGTCAAGTCCATCTGATCCAATGTATCATTCAGGGCCCTTGTTTCTTTTTTTAAAAATTTTTTTTTCAACGCTTATTTATTTTTGGGACAGAGAGAGACAGAGCATGAACGGGGGAGGGGCAGAGAGAGAGGAAGACACAGAATCGGAAACAGGCTCCAGGCTCTGAGCCATCAGCCCAGAGCCTGACGCGGGGCTCGAACTCACGGACCGCAAGATCGTGACCTGGCTGAAGTCGGACGCTTAACCGACTGCGCCACCCAGGTGCCCCTCAGGGCCCTTGTTTCTTTATTGACCATGTGCCTAGATGATCTATCCATTTCTGTAAGTGAAGTGTTAAAGTCCCCTGCAATTACCACATTCTTATCAATAAGGTTGCTTATGTTTATGAGTAATTGTTTTATATATTTGGGGGCTCCCGTATTCGGTGCATAGACATTTATAACTGGTAGCTCTTCCTGATGGATAGACCCTGTAATTATTATATAATGTCCTTCTTCATTTCTTGTTACAGCATTTAATTGAAAGTCTAGTTTGTCTGATATAAGTATGGCTACTCCAGCTTTCTTTTGGCTTCCAGTAGCATGATAAATAGTTCTCCATCCCCTCACTCTCAATCTAAAGGTGTCCTCAGCTCTAAAATTAGTCTCTTGTAGACAGCAAATAGATAGGTCTTGTTTTTTTATCCATTCTGATACCCTATGTCTTTTGGTTGGCGCATTTAATCCATTTACATTCAGTGTTATTATAGAAAGATATGGGTTTAGAGTTATTGTGATGTCTGTATGTTTTATGCTTGTAGCGATGTCTCTGGTACTTTGTCTCACAGGATTCCCCTTAGGATCTCTTGTAGGGCTGGTTTAATGGTGAGGAATTCCTTCAGTTTTTGTTTGTTTGGGAAGACCTTTATCTCTCCTTCTATTCTAAATGACAGGCTTGCTGGATAAAGGTTTCTCGGCTGCATATTTTTTCTGTTCATCACATTGAAGATCTCCTGCCATGCCTTTCTGGCCTGCCAAGTTTCAAAAGAGAGATCAGTCACGAGTCTTATAGGTCTCCCTTTATATGTGAGGGCACGTTTACCCCTTGCTGCTTTCAGAATTTTCTCTTTATCCTTGTATTTTGCCAGTTTCACTATGATATGTCGTGCAGAAGATCGATTCAAGTTACGTCTGAAGGGAGTTCTCTGTGCCTCTTGGATTTCAATGCCTTTTTCCTTCCCCACTTCAGGGAAGTTCTCAGCTATTATTTCTTCAAGTACCCCTTCAGCACCTTTCCCTCTCTCTTCCTCCTCTGGGATACCAATTATGCGTATATTATTTCTTTTTAGTGTATCACTTAGTTCTCTAATTTTCCCCTCATACTCCTGGATTTTTTTATCTTTTTCTCAGCTTCCTCTTTTTTCTAATTTTATCTTCTAGTTCACCTATTCTCTCCTCTGCCTCTTCAATCCAAGCCGTAGACGTTTCCATTTTATTTTGCATCTCGTTTAAAGCGGTTTTCAGCTCCTCCTGACTGTTCCTTAGTCCCTTGATTTCTGTAGCAAGAGATTCTCTGCTGTCCTCTATACTGTTTTCAAGCCCAGTGATTAATTTTATGACTATTATTTTAATTTTTTTTTCAATGTTTATTTATTTTTGGGACAGAGAGAGACAGAGCATGAACGGGGGAGGGGCAGAGAGAGAGGGAGACACAGAATCGGAAACAGGCTCCAGGCTCTGAGCCATCAGCCCAGAGCCTGACGCGGGGCTCGAACTCACGGACCGCGAGATCGTGACCTGGCTGAAGTCGGACGCTTAACCGAGTGCGCCACCCAGGCGCCCCTATGACTATTATTTTAAATTCACTTTCTGTTATATCATTTAAATCCTTTTTGATCAGTTCATTATCTATTGTTATTTTTTGGAGATTCTTTTGAGGGGAATTCTTCCGTTTGGTCATTTTGGATAGTCCCTGGAGTGGTGTGGACCTGCAGGGCACTTCCCCTGTGCTGTGGTGTATAACTGGAGTTGGTGGGCGGGGCAGCAGTCATACCTGATGTCTGCCCCCAGCCCACAGCTGGGGCCACAGTCCGACTGGTGTGTGCCTTCTCTTCCCCTCTCCTAGGGGCGGGATTCACTGTGGGGTGGCGTGGCCCGTCTGGGCTACTTGCACACTGCCGGGCTTGTGGAGCTGGGGATCTGGCATATTAGCTGGGGTGGGTAGGCAAGGTGCACGGGGGCAGGAGGAGTAGGCTTATCTCACTTCTTCTTAGGTGATCCACTTCAGGAGGGGCCCTGTGGCAGCGGGAGGGAGTCAGACCCGCTGCTGGAGGGGTGGCTCCGCAGAAGCACAGTGTTGGGTGTTTGCGCTGAGCAAGCAAGTTCCCTGGCAGGAACTGGTTCCCTTTGGGATTTTGGCTGGGGGATGGGTGAGGGAGATGGCGCTGGGAGCACCTTTGTTCCTCGTCAAACTGAGCTCTGTTGTCCCGGGGCTCAGCAACTCTCCCTCCCTTTGTCCTCAAGCCTTCCTGCTTTCTGAGAGCAGAGCTGTTAACTTATGACCTCCCAGATGCTAAGTCCCGCTTGCTGTGGGAACACGGAACACACTCCGTCCAGCCCGTCTGCTTTTGCAAGCCAGACTGGGGGGCTCTGCTTGGCTGGCAGGCCGCTCCTCCGCCCCCGGCTCCCTCCCGCCAGTCCGTGGAGCAGGCACCGCCTGTCCCCCCTTCCTATCGTCTTCCGTTTGCCTCTCGTCTGCTCTTGGCTTGGCTTCGGAGACTCAGTTCTGCTAATCGTCTGGCGGTTTTCTGGGTTTTTTAGGCAGGTGTAGGTGGAATCTAAGTAATCAGGACGCGCAGTGAGCCCAGAGTCCTCCTATGCCGCCATCTTCCTCCAATCAAGCATTATTTTTTCAAATAAGCTGTCTGCCCCTTTTGCTGCTGTCCTTCTTCAATGACTCCTATAACGCATGTTATAATTCCTAACATCATAATGTAATTATTAGTCAAGCTGCTATAAAGATCCATGGGGAGACTTTTGAGTGGAAATAATTTTTGTAGTTAATTTGGGTAAATGCTAAGAAGTGCGATTGGTGAATCCTAGTGTGAGTATATATTTACTTTTATGAGAAACTATCACTGTGTCTTCCAAAGCAGGTGCGCCATTTTCCCGATACCAAGTAATGTGGTTACTTGTTGCTCTGCATCATTGCTAGTATTTGGTGCTGTCAGTGTTCTGGATTGGTCACTTTAGTAGATATATAATAGCATTTAATTTTCTTCAGTTTGCATTTCCCTGATGACCTATGTTGAGGGGCACATTTTCATATTCCTCTTGGCCATTTTTGTATCTTCTTTGATGAAGTAAATGTCTGTTAAGGTCTTTGGCCTATTTTTAAATTGTGTTGTTTATGTTTTATTGCTGAGTTTTAAGAATTCCTTGTGTATTTTGAGTAACAGTCCTTTATCATTTATGTTGTTTTGCAAATTCTTAAAGTCTGTGGTTTTTTAAAATATCTCTTGACAGTGTCTTTTGCTGAGTTGAAGTTTTTTATTTTAATTTTATTTAGTAAACTGTATCTTAGAGATTCTTTCTGTCCTGAATTGTTCCTTTGGTGTTGTATCTAAAATATCATCATCAAACCCATGGTTATGTTGATTTTTCCTGTGTTATCTTTTAACAGCTCTTTGGTTTTGTGTTTGTATGTAGATGTGAAGTTTTTAAAAGACTACCTATTTATTGAAAAGACCATCTTTTTTTTTTATTTTCTATTTTATTGCCTTTCTTCTTTATCAAAGATCAGTTAACTTTTATTTATCAGTTTACTCAGTTAACTCTGAGTCAGATCAGTTAAGTCTGACTCTGTGTGGTTTTGTCCCATTGATCTATTGGTCTATTCTTTAACTGATATTACACTATCTTGATTATTGTATTAATAGTAAGTTTTGAATTTGGTTAGTGTCAGTTCTTTAACTTTGTTATTTAATATTGTGTTGACTATTCTGGGTCTAATGCCTCTCCATATAAACTTTACAATCAGTATGTTGGTACCCATAAAACTTGCTTGGATTTTGACTGGGACTACATTGGTTTAGTAGGACAAGGTGGAAGAACTGACATCTTGACAGTATTGTTTTCCTATCCATGGATGGAACATTTCTCCCATTTATTCAGTTCTCTGATTTCATTCAAAAGAGTCATGTAGTTTTCCTCTTACAGATCTTTTACATAGTTTGTAAAATTCATATACCTAAGTATTTCATTTTTTGAGATAATGTAAATGGTATTGTGCTTTTCAATTTCAAATTCTCCTTGTTTATTGTTGGTATATAGGAAGGTGATTAGTTAATTGTATCTTCCTACCTTGCTATATTATTCTAGATTTTTTCCCCACTCTTCCAAGTTCTTATATTCTATATGGAATATAATGTCATCTGCAAACAAAGACAGTTTTTCTTTCTTCTCAATCTGTGTATCTTTAATATGTTATAGGTTTAGCTAGGAATTCAGCTACAGTATTGAAAAGGAGTGGTGAAAGGGGATAACCTTGTTCCTGATCTTGGTGGGAAAGCCTTGAGTTTCTTACCATTAACTATGACATGACCTAAGTTTTTTGTATGTGTTCTGTATTAAGTTGAGTGAGTTCTCTATTCCTAGTTTTCTTAGAGTTTTGAACATGAATGGATATTATATTTTGTCAAGTCCTTTTCCTGCTTCTGATGGTATGATTATCTGTTATTTCTTCATTAGCCTGTTGCTATGATAGATTAGTTTATTTTACAATGTTGAGCCAGGCTTACATACTTAGGATAAATCCCACTTGATTGTGCTGTGTCCCTTTTATACATGGTTGGATTTGATTTGTTAATATTCTGTTGAAAATTTTGTATCTATATTCATGAGAGATATTGGTCTATAGTTTTTGTGTAGCATGTTTTTCTGGTTTTAGTAATAGGGAATGCTGGCCTCACAGAATGAGTTAGGTAGTTTCCCTTGGCTTTCATCTCTGAAAGCGATTATAGAGGATTAGTATAATTTCCTTAAAATTTTTACTGAGGGTTGTCTGGGTGGCTCAGTGGATTAAGCGGCCAACTTCAACCGGTTTGTGAATTTGAGCCCTGCATCAGTGCAGAGCTTGCCTCATATCTTCTGTCTCCCTCTCTCTCTGCCCCTCACCTGCTCTTGCTTTCTCTCTCAAAAATAAATAAACATTGGGGCGCCTGGGTGGCGCAGTCGGTTAAGCGTCCGACTTCAGCCAGGTCACGATCTCGCGGTCCGTGAGTTCGAGCCCTGCGTCAGGCTCTGGGCTGATGGCTCAGAGCCTGGAGCCTGTTTCCGATTCTGTGTCTCCCTCTCTCTCTGCCCCTCCCCCGTTCATGCTCTGTCTCTCTCTGTCCCAAAAATAAATAAAAAAACGTTGAAAAAAAATAAATAAACAAACATTAATTTCTTTTTTTGATCTCACCAGTAAAACTAGCTGTTTTCTATTTGGAAGCTTATTAGTTACTTATTCAATGTCTTTAATATATATAATCCTATTGCAATGTATTTATTCCTATGTGAGTTTTTGCCAGTTGTGTCTTTTCAAAGAATTGTTGCAGTTGATGTAGATTACTAAATACGTAGACATAGAATGTTCATAGTAGTTTTTAAACTTTTTTTTAACATTTTATTTTTTGAGAGACAGAGTATGAGCAGGGGAGGGGCAGAAAGAGAGGGATACACAGAATCCAAAGCAGGCTCCAGTCTCCGAGCTATCAGTACAGAGCCTGACTGAGGGCTTGAACCCGTGAATGCGAGATCATGACCTGAGCCAAAGTTGGACGCTCAACTGACTGAGCCACCCAGGCACCCCTGTTCATAGTATTCTTTATTATCCTTTTAATTTCCCTGAGATCTATAGTGATGTCCTCTCTTTCAAATCTAATATTAGTAATTTGTGTGCTTACTTATTTTTCTTAGTCTGGCCAGAGCCTTAGCAATTTTATTGGTCTTTTAAATAACTATCTTTTGGTTTTAGTGATTTTCTCCATTGATTTCCTGTCTTCAGTTTTATTGATTTTACTGTTTTCTTAAGTATTCCTTTATATGATTCCTTTAATATGATGAATTTTAAAATATATTTTTAATACTTGAACTTTCTTACATTCCTTGAATTTTGAAGTATGTTTGGTATTTTAATAATTCTGTTGATAATATTTTTTCCTTTAGATGTTTGTATCTACAATCATAATGGAAATTGATTTAAAATTTTTATATGCCAAATCTTTGCTAGGTTTTGGTATTCTTTGTAATGATAGAATTTCCAGAGGTAAATCATGAAAACCCACTTTATCTTGTTTAAGCATAATATGCTTTATTAAAGAACATTAAGTAGCAAACTTTATTATGTGAAACCATCGTAACGTGGCTTGGAGGTAGTTAGAATAGTATATAATTCACTAAGATTCATGTTTGTCAGATAGTATGAGATTAAACCACAAAAATTCAGTTTGAGGTGTGCCAACTCAGTGGTGTTTCTAGAAATCCTGTGGCTAGAAAGTAAGTAGAAGAAGGAAGGAAGTCAAGTACAGGAATGATAGAGGAAAAACATGTTTGGTCCATGATGAATATGAAACAGTTAAACCTTCCACTGATTACTTACTTGCTGAATTTACAAAAGAAGGAGAAAGTAAAATAAAGTTTTCATCTTGTTCTAACAGTTTATTTTTATTTTATTGTTGCTAGTATATGCAGCTGAAGTTAATCAGAATTATTGCAGACTTCATACCAAAACCTGGCTATTTTATCTTTTCCCAATTGCAAATTTTAAATTGATACATCTTAGACCCTGGAAGAATTTCTACATTTTCAAGAAGAGCTGAGTAGAAACAGTTATAAATCTTCCTATTTACTAAAATAGCAATCCAGATAGGATAATGTATCCCTTTGGGAATCAAGGATATTAATAATCAAAATTTTGAATGGTGCAGCTATAGGGATATTTATCATCTACCCATTAATCTTCCTGGTTTGACCTATGCAGCAACCTGATATGTATTGGAAAATTGACAATAGATTAATAAAGGATATTAATTGGGTAGTGATTGCAATTATAACTGCTTTTTCAGATAATAGTCTCTTTTCTTGGATACTGTGATAAACCTCTGACATTGGGAAGTAGTCATGTGCCTGCAAACTTGTTTCTTTTTTACTTTTTTAAAAGTTGTTTATTCTGGCAAGTGTAGATCATCAAGAATTAAGCCTTTACATTCCTGCTTTGAGGATAGATGATACTCCATATTTGTGCCATAATATAGTCTCAAATGACATTGACAGTTCATCATCATCCTGGGACACTTCACTAATAACTTCTTAGTAGACTCTGGAAACACCAGGAGATCAGGGAGCAGCAGCAAGTTCGAGTTTGCCAGCTGAAAGGTAAGACCTGTGTCCGAGTAGAAAATAAATCCAGGAAATGTTAAACTTCTGTACCTCATTGAAATTCCTGGGAATTCAGGTATCTAAGGGAATTGAGAATATTTATTCAAAGTGAAGAATATAATGCCTGGTTTTTCTCTCTGTGTTTTCGTCAGGGTCCTGGCTAACCCCCAGGTGGTGTAAAGCAGTAATGGTTAATAAGGGAGCTATTTATAGATTTCTGGGAGGCATGGGAAAAAAAAATGGAGGCATCTCAGAGTAGCAAAGAGAGGGATTTATTATCTCTCTACATCAGAAAGGATGAAAGGAAAAAATAGTTGTACAAATCCAGAGATAGTAGCTGTACCTGCAGAAGATGTTAGCTTGATAGAAACTTTGTGGTATTATATTGGGGTGGCTGGGTGGTTCAGTCAGTTAAGCATCTGACTTTGGCTCAGGTTATGATCTCATGGCTCGTGAGTTTGAGCCCCATGTTGGGCTCTGTACTGACAGCTCAGAGCCTTGAGCTGTCTTTGGATTCTGTGTCTACCTCTCTCTCTGCCCTTCCCCAGCACTCACACTCTGTCTCTCCTTCAAAAATAAACATTAAAAAAAAAAAAAGAAACTATGTTATCTTGTATGGATGTAGCCTTCCTGAAGCAAACAACATTAAGTATGCAGTGAAAGACATACTATAACTTAAATCTCTTGCTCTCCATCTCTTGGGCTATTTATTAATTTAACCAAACCAGAGAACAGTGAAACCCATTGATTTAGTCCAGAATGTTTGGCATCCTGTTGATGTGTGAATAGAGATGGATTAGGAGGTATTAACAGATAATATCCAGTAATAGGAGGCAAACATATTGGTAGCTCTCTATGGAGTTTTGAGGCAAAGTAGATGGTGTCAACTCTCTAGCTCTTGTCCATTTTCCATTTTCTGGATATTAAATAATTAGCAATGGGAACCTTGGGAACCATGGTTTAGCTGATATTGTGAATTAAGTACTGTCTGGCAAAGCTAGCTATCAGCTGAGCTTATTCAGTGGTATTCCATCATCAAATGCAAGTAGTTTATATTAACAGATCCAAGATAAAAACAAGACTGTTGCAAGCCACACTGTCCCAGCCTACCTGTTTATACTATCAAGCTCTGTATCAGCCACTGTGTTTAACCTCAGTGGTGCTCCCGTGTGATGCTTACATAAAATGATGGCATTTCTTCTTAGTATCTAGGCTTGTTTGGGGAGTAAATAATCATGACTGGTAATTATTGTCTCTCACAGAATAGTATAAATCCTTTGGACCAGTGAAGAATATATGACACTATCTCTAATTGCCTGTGTGCATGCGTGTGTGTGTGCGTGCGTGCGTGCGCATGTGTGTGCACGTATTTGCTTATACGTGGGTGTATTTAGTTAACCAAAACTAGAAGTGTGGGTTAAGTTTTGCAAGAATATATTTAATAACTCACTTAAAAGTTCTGTCTGTAATCTCCATGACTCTGACCTCAGTTTGTTTGGAGGTGTTCATAATCAAGTGGGAAAAATGTTCATCAAAGAATATAATTAGAAGCCTATTGATAAAGTGGCTGAAATTGCTTCCTGACCATTTGAAACAACTGTTGCCAAGAGGGAAGTGGGAAAAGAGAGAGACGAAGAAAGGCTAAAGCGATTGTCATGCTTTTTAAAAGAGAAATAGTGTGGTTGCTAAACTGGTGGCAGGAAAGAGAATAGTTAGAACCTGGAGGAATATCTAGTACAATAAGATGCTCATTGAAATTTTATTAGAGACTAAGCCTGCAATAATTCCAAAATCTCAGATAGGAAATTTTGGGAAGTACTTCTATGTCAAGAGCTTTAACTGGAACATAGAGGTAATATAAGACGAAGTCAGAATTATCAGCTTATAATAGTGTAAAATGTTTACACAACTTAGATTTTTTAAGTTTATTTATTTATTTTGAGAAGGAGACAGAGCGAGTGGGGGCAGAGTAGAGAGAGAGAGGGAGAGAGAAAATCCCAAACCGACTCCACACCATCATAGTGGAGCCTGATGCAGGGCTCGAACTCACGAAAACGTGAGATGTGACCTGACCTTACCCCAAGAATTGGATGCTTAACCAACTGAGCCACCCAGGCACCCCTACACAACTTAGAATTATAACATTTACCTCTGTTTCTGACTTCACATGAATTACAATTTAAAAAATTTTAATTATTTTTTTCTTTTGCTATGCTTATATAGGGTGCTGGGTATGTTTAAACTTAGTCTGGAATTTTCCAAATATTATAAATTAAGAAAAAAATAGGTAGCTTTTAGAGACATTGTGTTTGAAGCTGGATATCATAGAGAATGGCTTTGGATTGCCTATTTTTAGAGAAGGAAATATTGTGTGTGTGTGTGTATGTGTGTGTAATACATGAAACAGAATCTAACATAAGATGGAGATATTTTAATTGCATCTATATCAAAAATTGCAGGGCCACCTGGGTGGCTTAGGCAGTGGAGCATCTGACTCTTGATTTTGGCTCAGGTCATGATCTCACAGTTGGATTTGTGGGATGGAGCCCACATCAGGCTCCACTCTGACAACACAGAGCCTGCTTGGGATTCTCTCTCTCCCCCTCTCTGCTTCTCCCCTACATGCACACATTCTCTCTCAAAATAAATAATAAATGTAAAAAAATTGCATACGTATTGGAATGTGTACTTGTAAGAGGAAACTTTTCCCTCCTTTTTGTACTCTGTTCTTGTATCAGAAATAACATCATTAGAGCTACAATTTTAGCATTCCATGAAGTCATATTGAGATTATCAGATTACCATGCCTCAAGTGCCACCAATTTGCCTTTACTAAAGGATGAACTGTGATTCAATCTAGTTAGTTTCCACTTCTGAGAATTTTAATATGGAGTGGAGTATCATAGACTGCATATACTTTGGAGCTAAATGGATCAAATGATGATAACCTAGAAGAGATTCTCCATAAGCTTTTGCAGCTGTTCTTTAAGTTTTAATTTTATATTTCCTTTGATTTGGTGAGCTGCCAAGTGAAGTATTCTTTTAATAAATTTCTTTAAGTTTTCCAGAGTCAGTTTCTATTTTTTTATTGAGGTATAATTGAAATACCACATATTATTTTCAGCCTTACAACATTATTCATCATTTGTATATATTACAAAATGATTGCAACAAATCTGGTTAACATCCATCACTATACATAGTTACAATGCTTTTTTCATGTGATGAGAATTTTTAAGATCTATTGTCTTAGCAACTTTCAAATACACAATACGGTATTATCAACTGTAGTCACCATGCTGTTCATTACATCTCCAAAACTTATTTATTTTATAACTGGAAGATTGTACCTTTTGACTCTCTTCACCATTTGGCCCATCCCTAATTCCCACCTTTCTCTCTGGCAAACCCATTTTGTTCTCTTTATGTGTGGGCTGCTTTTGTTTTTGTTTTTGTTTTTGGTTGTTTAAGATTCCACATATAAATGAGATCATATGGTATTTATCTTTCCCTGTTTGACTAACTTTATTCAGCATAATGCCTTGAAGGCCCATTCATGTTGTCACTGATAGCAGGATTTCCTCATTTTTATGGCGGAATAATATTCCTCTGTGTGTGTGTGTGTGTGTGTGTGTGTGTGTGTGTGTGTGTATCCTATTTTCTTTATTCATCCATTGAGGGACATTTAAGTTATTTCTATACCTTGACTATTGTAAATAACATTGCAGTGAATATAGGGGTTCATATGTATGTTTGAATTAGTGTTTCTGTTTTCTTTGGATAAGTACCCAGGAGTAGAATTGCTAGAGCATATAGTAGTAGCTTTGTTTTTATTTTTCGGAGGGATGTGCATTGTGTGTTACATAGTGGCTGCACCAGTTTTACATTCCAACCAACAGTGCACAGGGTTCCCTTGTCTTCACAGCTTTGTCAACACTGGTTTTTCTTGTCTATTTTTTTAATGTCCATTCTTACAGTTATGAAGTGATATTATAGCTTTACGTTGTTTTATTTTTTTTAAGATTTTATTTTTAAATAATTTCTACATGCAACATGGGGCTCAAACTTACAACCCCAGGATCAAGAGTCACATGCTCAAAAACAAAGAAACAAACAAACATAAAGAGTTGCATGCTCTACCAACTGAGCCAGCCAGGTGCCCCTATAGCTTTACGTTATTTATAATTAAAGATTCCAAACTAATACTGACCTTTCGTACCAGATAAGGTAGGAATTGTGTTCACCCCCCAAAAAAGAGATCTTATTAGAGTGGCTTAAATACAGAACAGTTATTAATCTTATCCAAAACAATGCTGGTGATAGTCTCTTTAAGGCTAGTGTGGTAGTTCTACAGTTATCAGGGAACCTTTTTTTTTTCTGGGTCCCCAGCAGTAGAATCAGATCTGAATTTCTCCTAATGTATGAGATAGCTGCCAGAACTTCACACATGACTTCTATTTTAAGAAGAAAGAATAAAAGGAAAAAGAAAAAAAATGAGGCGCCTTTCTACAAAGTCACCTTCCTAGTATATTTCCTAGTATATCTCATTGTTCAGAACTTGGTCAGCAGGCCACTTTCAGCTGCAAAGGGAGCTGGGAAATGTGGCCTTTTTTTTTTTTTTTTTAAAATTTTTTTTTCAACGTTTATTTATTTTTGGGACAGAGAGAGACAGAGCATGAACGGGGGAGGGGCAGAGAGAGAGGGAGACACAGAATCGGAAACAGGCTCCAGGCTCTGAGCCATCAGCCCAGAGCCTGACGCGGGGCTCAAACTCCCGGACCGCGAGATCGTGACCTGGCTGAAGTCGGACGCTTAACCGACTGCGCCACCCAGGCGCCCCAAATGTGGCCTTTAAGTGGCCAACGATATGCTTACCTAAAAACCCAAGATTTTTTTACTAAGAAGTATGTGGAGAAAAGCAGTTTTTCTGCTCCTTCATGAACAACCTTCCTAATTTGTTGTGTATCTTTTTGCTAAAACTAAAATGTTTGCTGTTTTAAAAACTCTTACTGCATACTTGAGATATTATTTCTTAAGCATCCAATCTTACTTACACTTTGGTTGCTATATTAATAACATGTGTGGAAGTCCAAAGGAAGCCATACCAAAAAAAAAAAAAAAAAAAAAAAAAGAAAGAAAGAAAAGGAAAAGCTTCAATTGATAATTTCTTACTTGAAGTATGTTTTGTGAGAAAGAACAGCCCAACATGTAATCATTGTTTTGCAACTTAGGAATGATTATGATTGCTCTGTTGGGTATGATTTTTGGAGAAAAAGAAACACATTTATCTCATTCTCATTTATATTAAATAAAAAGCTGTTAGTGTTTGTATTTTACTATTTACTATTTCATTATTTTCCCATATTAGTGTCTTTGTTTTATATATAATATGTTCACCTTAAAATAACACATTTTTAGTAGAAGATTAAAAACTTACTATTAGTTCCCTAAGAATGGAAGGGAAGACTTTACATTGTTTATTTCTGTACTCTCTTACTCCTAGCTGGTAAAGCATGTAGGTGGCAGTAATCAGTGGTCGGTGTGAGAAGTGTATTACTGTACAGATAGAATCCTGATGTAATTGGAAAATTAAGAACGACTCTTCTGCATAGTTTATCCTACAAGCTCATTCAGTGGATGCAGTGATTTTGATTTGCCATTCTGGGGCCAGCTCCTCCATCTAGTGCACACCCTCATGCCTTGATCTACCGGTTGTGGTCTGTCTAAAAACATGTTCTCATTTGACTTCTTTTTTTTTTCCTCTTGGATTTTTTAACCTCTTTGCTACTGCTTTCACCCATCTGTGTTGCCAGTCTCTTTTACTTCCGTGTGACTCCATGAGTGGGTTTACTAAAGGCTGTGAGGGAAGAGAGGATAAAGAAGCTGATATTCTGATTTAGCACACAAATGGATTATTTAAAAATCAGATTTTCACATTTCACAAGGCAAGGATTATCAAATTCTACTCTACTTCTTACATTCTATTATTATATGCTTACATTAGTGACATTATAAGTGATTCCAGGTTATAAATGGTGCTATATGCATTAAGTAGGAGATGAGGACAAAAAACAAAAACAAAAAACCAAAGGAAAAAAACCTCCATTTATTCTTGGGTGTGTGTTCATGTGCATAATGTTAGGCATATGTTTTTCTGTTTAAGCATCCCATTTAGGTTGTCATCTCACAGTTGTGGGATTGAGCCCTGTGGCCAGGTTCTGCTCTGAGCATGGAGCCTGCTTGGGATTCTCTCTCTCTCTCTCTCTCTCTCTCTCTCTCTCTCTCTCTGTCTCTGCCCCTCCTCTGCTCATCTCTCTTTCTCTCTCTCAAAATAGATAGTCTTCAAAAGAAAAAAGTGAAGAATTTGGAACTGAGTTAAGTCAGTATGTAGGTGATGACAGACTTCATAGAAATATTAATGAATGCAGTTTTAGTATTTTGTTTATTTATCAACTTTTAAAAAAATATTTTAAAAATGTTTTTATTTATTTTTGAGACAGAGAGAGACAGATCATGAGCAGGGGGAGGGGCAGAGAGAGAGGGAGACACAGAATCTGAAGCAGGCTCCAGGCTCTGAGCTGTCAGCACAGAGCCCGATGTGGGGCTCGACCTCACAGACTGTGAGATCATGACCTGAACTGAAGTTGGATGCTTAACCGACTGAGCCACCCAGGCGCCCCGTATTTATCAATTTTTTGTAACAGACTAAAAATGATAGACATTTGAAGCCTGAATACTGTGCATATATTTTCCTGTTCTAGTAATACATAAATTGCACTCAAGTTAGAGCTTAGGTCCCTATGGAAAACATCCCAACAAGTTCCTGATTTAAATACATTTTTTTAAATGTTTATTTATCTTTGAGAGAGACAGAGCACAAGTGGGGGAGGGGCAGAGAGAGAGGGAGACACAGAATCTGAAGCAGCTCTAGGCTCTGAGCTGTTAGCACAGAGCCCGATGTGGGGCTCGACCTCACAGACTGTGAGATCATGACCTGAGCTGAAGTCGGACACTTAACCGACTGAGCCACCCAGGCGCCCCCCTGATTTAAATATTTTAGAGGGGAAGTTCATTTCTTTATTTGTTAGTAGTTCATGTTTTTAAATTGTGAAATTGAGATTTCATTTTCAAATTGTGGCATTCTAATTTCACAATAATCAGCTGGTCCAGAAAGTTTATCCCCCTAATTTTTAAGGCAGGGCCACCATGTAGTAATTTTTTTTTGTCTCCAAGTTTTTATATAATATATGGTCCTTTGTAGAATATATTTAAAAGAAACTGAAAGTTTGTATTTTCCATATAGTGATTAAATTGTATAATTGCAACTTTAAGAGAGACTCACTATAATGTATACCTCAATCTCATCTAACACTGTATTTTAACTATACTGGAATTAAAATAAAGTGAAATAAATAAAAACAAAATAAAATGAAGGGGAAGAGGGGAGTACTTCAGGGGCCTTTCTGGTGGCATTTTTCCTCATGATTGAGTTTTCATACTTATAATCAAACTATGAAATGAATATTAATTAAAACAGGCTATGTCTGAAAGTTAAAAAAAACTAATTAAGTAAATAAAATATTTATTTTATTCATTCAAAATATGCCTGTATGTTTCTATGGGAATTTCAGAGATTCAATTAGATTAACTCAGACTTTGTAGGAAGAGAATTTGTTGCTGAGGTTCAATAAAGGTTATCTAAGCCTGTAAATTTACTTTGAAAATCATACAGCAAATAGTCTATTTAGTCAGCCATAAAACATCACTCAGCCTAGTGTTGAGCTTTAAGAATAATAAAGAGCTCAACATCCCAAATTTATTCACATATCTTATATGAGTGATTAACTTTAACTTCACAATTATATTTCAAGAATATATGTTTATACTTTTGTGAAAGGTGTGTTTCTTTTTCCCAACGAGCATTTTGTTGTGACCCAAATAATCTCATCTCTGTAAAATATGTGCTTTATCATATATAAATTTTGAAAAGTGTATTCATAGGATTATATGGGGTCTTAACCGGAACTTTTTAATTAAAGATGATGAGGCATCATGTTGAATGAGGAGGGGGTGTGCATAATCCATGCCAGTTCTAAAAAAATTCGTAACAGGCTCTTTTTCTTTTAATTCTTACTTTGAGACATTTTCTGAGTTTTAAAATTTCCAAGCTTCCTTTAATGTTGAGATGATCTAATATAAATCAGAGACATTTTATTGAGAAATAATGGGCATGGCATTTTTGTGTAAGTGCATTAGTTTCCATGGAAACATATAGCAAATATTCTTTATGCTATTTCTTTTAACAGAATGAGTTACAAATTATTTTTAAAGTTACTTTGTGTGACTTAGATATTATATTACTAATAGAAATATACCCTTGGACTTCATAATAGACAGCTGTGGCCTGCAAGTACAGGAAATAATAAAATCCTTTCTTATAAACAATCTCTCAAACTTAGAAACATGACTTCAGTTTTAGATTTTTCTTTTTTTCTTGAGCTTTGCAGTAAGAAAAATAATTTTTAACAAGGAAATTCTACTCTGTTTTGTGGCTAACTCTTTAAGGCTGGCTAAGAACAGATTCAGTAGAGTGAGAAATCACCTCATGACTCTTGAACCTTCATAAGCTAAATAAAATTGTTTGTGGTGATCCCTTGAAAACTTTATCTGAGACTCAATACTAGTTGAAGTGGAAAAATCATGGCTCAAAATTCTATAATGCTGTAAAGAAGAAATTGGGTCATATTGGCCAGGGTTAGTGAGGGCATGATTGAAAAGCTGAACAGGAGCGTGGTTTGACTCTGGTGAGATCTCAGTAAGCTGTTAGGTCAAAGTTGTGCTGACAGGGGGTGTACATGAGAACCAGACAAGACTTTAGCATTATACTGTGGATTTCCCAAAGAATTTTTCTTAGACCAACCAATTAGATAGATGAAATCTAGGTGCATGTAAATATTGCATAAGTATTTGATATATAATATTTAATGGTAATCTGAATTAATTTGACAAATTATATGCCTCTCTAGATTTCTCATTCATATGGGGAAATTACTGAGAGATCAAGGAAATAAACTGTATACAAATATATCCAGTTGTATGACATGTCGTGTGTATATTTAAGTGTGTGAGTTGGAATGTGGGAAAACCATGTAGAAGAAGATGTTAGAGATTATTCTTCACTTTACAGTCAAAATATATAAATTGGATGCTGAGGTGTAAAGCCTTACTTTTGGCTATAAAAAGAGCAAAAATACCATTTTTGTTTGTTGTGTTTTCTATGTATATTACATTATTTTTTCACCAGACTGCTAGATATTTGGTGAAAAAAGTGTCAAATACATTTTTATTTCTTTTTAAATAGACTTTATTGGTTGTGTATACATTCACCCACACAAATGTGCATTTATTTATTTATTTATTTATTTATTTATTTATTTATTTACTTATTTTGAAGAGAAGGAGTATGCATGGGAATGGAGGAGGAGCAGAGGGGAGAGAGAGAATCCCAAGCAGTCTCCATGCTGTCAGCACAGAGCCTGATGCTGGGCTTAATCCCAGAAACCGTGAGATCATGACCTGGGCCGAAATCAAGGGTCACACGCTTAACTGAGCCACCCAGGTGCCCCAATACAAATGTGTTTAGTTTGATAAATCTTGATATTTTCTCATTAATGAAACCACCAGCACAGTCAACATAGTCAACATTACCTTCCCCCTGAAGGTTCCTTTGTAACTCTTTGCAGTTAGTCTTTCTACCTTTAGTCCTGACCAAGCACTAGTCTGTTTCTGTTATTTTTAGCTTTTATTGTTCCAGTTTTTATCTACCTCAAGCTAATTTTTGTTTACAGTGAAGTATTGAGGATTATTTAAAAATTCCGTACAGCATTATTTTTTAAAAGACTATGCTTTCTCCATTAACTTTCCTTAGCACATTTGTAGAAATTAGTTGCCTACAGATGTGTGTCTGTTTTTGGACTCTGTTTGTTTTAGTTGATCTCTGTGATTACCTTCATATTAATTCTATACCATTTTGATTACTGTAGCTTTTCTTCACTCAAACTTGAAATCAAGTAATTTAAGTTTTTCAGCCTTACTCTATATTTTCAAAAGTCAAATAAGCTTTAAAAAAGTGGGCTATAAAAATTATATTTTTTTCCTTAATGGAGGACTTCGTAGAACTTTTAATATATTAATGTGATTTTTAAATCTCTAAGAAGAAACTTTAATAAAAGGCACTTTCAAAATTATTCTACAGAATTATATTTTCCTTTTTCACACACATGATATACTGCAAGCTTATATTTTCTACAAATACACTATGGAAGGTTTTCATTTGAGGGGTAGGGGCATACAAAGTGACATAATATAAACAGTACATTTGAATCCAGCCATTAGTGTAATATTCCTGTAAGATTAAAAACACATGGACTCTTGGGGTGCCTGGGTGGTTTAGTTGGTTAAGTGTCTGACTACTCTTGATTTCCTCTCACGTCATGATCTCACAGTGAGTGGGTTCTTGAGCTGTGTGTTGGGTCAGTGCTGACAGAGCTGACAGCATGGAGCCCTGCTTGGGATTCTGTCTGTCCATCTCTCTCTCTCTCTCTCTTTCTCTCTCTCTCTCTCTCTTTCTTTCTCTCTGCCTCTTCCCTGTTTTCACTCTCTTTCTGTCTCTCAAAATAAATAGCCATTAAAAACACAAAGAACACACTGACTCTAAGTAAGTGCAATGCAATACAGACTGGTGGGGTAACGTCATTTGTATATTTAACATATGCAAAAGGAAAGAAAAAAGTTTGAAGGAACAAAGTAAAAATTTAAATATTGCAGTAGATTTCCTCTTATAGTAAGCCTCCAAAGCAAACATGAACTGAGAAGCATCTGTTCCTCCATGAAGATATAAACTGTCTTGAACTTACTATGACACAATATGTTTGATAGGATACTTTATATGGATGACTGAAGGGTTATTTATAATTTTAAGTATATGGGAATGTGCTTCCATATATTGATTTTAACATCTATAGTCATAAAATGCAAGTCATCTGTAATGCCTTGCCAGTCTCTTTAGTAAGTGGAGGTCTGGTGCTCTGAAGACTTGGTCACAAAGTCAAGGAGAACAGAGGGCAAAAGCTGTCTCTCAGTAATGAGCGAAGCAAAGTGGCACTGAGGGCCCTGTCTTGGTTTAAAATAATTTCAGGAATTAAGAGGCAGTCCAACACCAGGTTACTAAGATATTCTCTTGTGTTTTCTATAAAGTACTATATTTTAGATATTACATTTAGGTCTAGAATTAACTTAGATTGCATATATTGCATATATTGTAAGATATAGGTTAAGTTTATTTCTTTGCATATGTATGCTCACTTGTTGAAAGAAGTGTTTTTTTCCCCATCAAAATGCCTTTGTACCTTTGTACAAAATCAATTAGCCATGTGTATTTAGGCCTGTTTTTAGGTTCTTTTTGGCTGTTTACTTGATCTATGTGACTATCCTTTCATCATAACCACACTGTCTTAATAATTATAGTTTTAAAATACATTTTAAAATTGGGCATTATGAAACATTGACTGTATTTATCTTTTTTGGAATTGTTTTGGCTATTCTAAGTCCTTTATATTTTCCCTTACATTTTAGATTAACTTGTAAATTTCTACAAGCATTTCTTCTGATAGTTCAGTTGATATTAATTGAGGAAGAATTGAGACTTTGCCAATAATGAATTTTCCAACTCATGAATACAGTATACTGCTCAATGTTTTTAGGTCTTGTTGACACAACGTATTGTTGACGTTGAGTGGGAAAGGTGAGTGTGGATGCCATTGTCTTGTTTCTAATTTTGGGAAAGGGGAAATGTGTCTTTCACCATAAAATATAGTCACTGTGATATTTTCATTGTTATACTTTATCAAGTTGAAGATAATTTTTTAGAATTATTTACAGAAAAATTTAAATACAAAATAAGTAAACTGATAAATTGGATATTGCCAAAATTTAAAACTGCAGCTTTCTAAAAGAAAATAAAAATTTAACAGTACAGGTAAAAATATTTTTGCAAAGTAAATAATATTTGTGAAGAAGTACTCAGAATGTATAAAAAAATCCCATGATTCAACAGTAAGAAAACATTCTAATAAAATTGAGATAAAATTTTAAACAAATGAAGATATATGAAGACAAATACATAATACAATGCTCAGTAATAGTCATTAGAGAAATGCAGATAAAACTGCATTGATATATCACCGAAAACAACTGGAATGATTAGTATTAAAAAAGGACAGTATCCAATGAGTATGAAATTGTGGAGTAACTATAATTCTCATGCATTACTGACAGTTTAAAATGGAATGAACAATCTCTTTGTAAAGTTGAAGTTTCTAATATAGTTATACATATGATGTAGTCTTTCTACTTCTATGTATTATCTGAGATAAATGAAAGCCTATGTTGACACAAAATCTTGCATATGAATTGGGTAGCAGTATTATTCATAATTGCCAAAAATTGAAACAAATATCTGTCAACAAATTAATGGATAACCTAATTATAGTGTATGTAATTAATGAAATATTGTTTAGTATTAAAAAATGACATGGATTAATATCAAGAGCATTGTGCTGAGTGATTTTATTTCTATGATATTTTGGAAAAGACAAAATTATAAGACCAAAAAAATCAATTCTTGCTTATAGTTGGGAATAAGAAGAGAGAATTCACTAAAAATTGGCAAGAGGGAATTGTTCTATGTCTTGATTGTGGTGTTGGTTACATGATTGTATGTGTTTGTTAAAAATTTGTAAATTCTACCAAAAAGGGTGAATTTTATGATATGCAAGTTTAATCTCAATAAACCTGAGTTTTCAAAAAAAGTGAAACAGATTTTAAAGTCCAGTAGGTAAGATCATTTTTTTGTTTAACATAATTTTTGAGCACACCATTCTCAAAATACCATGTTCAGTTCTGCCATGCATTGTGATATGATCTGGGGCAACAGTGGTAAATCAATTAGAGAAAAATTCTTGCTCCTATGGAACCACATTCCAGTGAGGAAAAGACTAATAATAAACATATATACTAGTTAAATATACAGTATTTAACATGGTGGTAAATACTATAAAAATAAAAAAGAAAAAGATGATGTCAGGAAAGCAGATAAGTAGGAAGAAACTATGTGGCCATTGGGGAATAAAAAAATTACAGATAGAGGAAGTAGTATATACAAAGGCATTGAATCCTAGCAGATTCCACACCAACATGGAGGTGATTGGTAGTGGAGTAGAACAAGATATTTTGTATATGTATTTATACATATTTTCATACTTTCATAGAATAATTAATATGATTCAGATAGATGAAAGATAAATGGTAATGATATATATGTGCATCTTCTTTAAAAAAATTTTGTTTAATGTTTATTTTTGAGAGAGAGAGAGAGAGAGAGAGAGAGAAAGAATGTGAGCAGGGAAGGGGCAGAGAGAGAGGGAGACACAGAAACCAAAGCAGGCTCCAGGCTCTGAGCTGTCAGCAGAGAGCCGGATGTGAGGCTGGAACTCATGAACCGTGAGATCATGACCTAAGTTGATGCTTAACCTACTGAGCCACCCAGGTGCTCCTGTGCATCTTTTTTCAAGACTCCCAGTTCTTGCATCTTAGATTCCATTGTACATTCTCTTAACCTCATGATAACAACCCAGAATAGTTTCAGTATTTTTTCATGTTGCAAATAATGATTTCGAAAAATAGAATCATAGGCTATAAGCTTTTCCCTATGTTTTATTTTTCATTTAACAAAAATTATATTTTGATATACCTCTAAAATCCAGCCTTTGGTATAATGCCCCATGCACTCAGTGAAGAGTCTTAGGAGTCAATTGGTGGAAAGATGCTGATTTACACTGTGACTGGGTGTCCGGGGCATTCTAATCTGGTACACAAGCCCACACATGGCTGGTAAGAGACATTTAGTTAACAGTTGGTTTCTCCTTTGTCCCGTTTATGTCAGCCTTATTTGCCACCACTTCACCAGAGAGTAGAACAGTGGTTGGTCTTTTCTTTCCTGTGAGGACCACAGTCTACTTTAAAATTTAGTTTATTTGTGTATATTGTATTTTTAGCTGATTTTTTTAAAAAAAATCTATGATTTTGTAGCTTATTCAGTTTGTTTTAATTCTTAGGGTGGGAATGGAAATTCCTTCAAACTTCTAACCAGAGGTCAGAGTTTGCTTTCTTTGACTTTTTTACCTCCATTTCTCTTAGTCGTAGTCTAGCTCTTCTAATCATCAACAACCACAACTCTTATACATTCTTTATTTCAACCAACATTTCTCTAACCATGATCCTTCTCCTTACAAATTAATTGCTCTAAGCAATCCCACTCCAATAATTATTTCAGTTCATAAGGAACTTCAGTTTCTTGCAGTGAGATCATAGAAAATATGTACATTGGTCTCTGCCTCCTGGCACAGAGCTCTTAAAACTCATGCAGTTTGCTAACTGATAAGAGCATGAGGAGCATCTTTTATTCTAGTGAGGCAATTTTTGGTGGGCTTCTGGTGGGTGCTGGTCACCGGAAAGACCAAGCCATGATTAGAAGTTCAGAGTTATTGGCTCCCCCCACCCCACTTCTCCAGCATGGGGAAAAGGGCTGGAAACGGAGTTAGTCATGCCTACTCTGAAGAAGCATCCATAAAAATCCCAAGAGTATGGGTTCTGAGAGCTTCTGGGTGGGGAAACAGATTTACACCAAGAGGATGATACACCCTGACTTTAGAGGCACAGCAGCTCCTGAGCTTGGGACCTTCCCAGGTCTTGCCTTATGTATTTCTTCATCTGGCTGTTCATCTGTACCCTCTATTGTATCCTTTAATAAACTGGTAAATAAAAGTAAGTTTTCCTTTGAGTTCTGTGAGCTGCTCTAGCAAATTAATTGAACCTGAGGAGCGGGTTGTGGGAACCTCCAATCAGCAGCCAGGCAGACAGAAGTTGTGGGTAACATGGGGACTTACTACTTGCAACTGGCATCTGAAGTGGGGGCGCGCAGGGAGGAGTAGTCTCGTGGGACTAAGCTCCTAACCTGTGGGATCTGACACTATCTCCAGGTAGGTAATATCAGAATTGAGTTAAATTGTGCTCAGCTGGTGCCTCAGAGAATTCCTAGGTGGGAGAAAAATCTTCATACATTTGGTGACAGAAGTAGCAGATGTGAAGTGTTCTATGTGAAAGAAGAGACAATGGGGGAAAGACCGGAATTTTTTCCTAACATATTTGCCTCTGTCACTTTTTAAATTTCTGATCTCTTTCATGTTCTCACTTTTATCCTACTCTGGTTAGATTTCATGGTTTGCCATTCTTCTCATTTTATTGCATCACCATCAACTCAAATTCTTTCTCTCGCTTCATTTAATTGAATTTCATAATGATAGTCAAATGATATGAATTGCTGTAGAAAAGTAGCAAATAGCATGACTGCGATTAACTACAAATCTCAATTGTGGATTTAAAATTACCTTTTTTTTTTTTTTATAAGTACCATTCTGAGCCATGTCATCATTTTTTAAAGTTTATTTATTTATTTTGAGAGAGTGAGTGCAAGTGGGGGAGGGCCATAGAGAGAGGGGGAGAGAGAGAGAGAGAGAATCACAGGCACCCTCTGTACTGGCAGCATGGAGCCTATGTGGGGCCCAAGTTCAAGGACCTTGAGATCATGACCGGAGCCAAAACCAGGAGTCAGACACTTAACCGACTGAGGCACCCAGGCACCCCTAAAATTACTCTTAATTATTCAGTTTCCAACACCCTTCTAGCTGATGACTTTTTTTCATATTAAACACTTTATTATTATAATTATAATTATTATTTTAGTTTTAAGTGTAGAAATTAGTGATTCATCACTGCATACAACACATAGTGCTCATCAGAACAAGTGCCCTCCTTAATCTACATCACTTATTTAACCCATCCCCCCCACCAACCTCCCCTCTGATAACCCATGGTGTTTGTTCCCTATAGTTCTGTTTCTTGGTTTGCCTCTCTCTCTCTTTTTTTTCCTTTCCCCTATATTCTTCTGTTTTGTTTCTTAAATTCCACATATGAGTGAAAACCTATGGTATTTGTGTTTCTGTGTTTATTTCACTTAGCATAATACTTTCTAGCTACATCCCTGTCATTGCAAATGGCAAGATTTAATTTTTTCTTATGGCTGAGTAATAGTCCATTGTATATATATACACCACATTTTTATCCATTCATAGCTGATGACTTCTAAGTTACCAACTCCAGTTATAATTTATGTCCTCACTTTTCATCAGCTTTCTGCTAACTTCCAAAGTATTAACACATTTTATTTCTCTTTGATTCTGGGATTCTCTTGGTTGTTGAAAATCTTTTGATATTCATATAATGGTGTTTTTTCCCCCCTTCTCAGTTGTTTCTGTTGACTACTCTCAATATCAGTGAGCCTTTAAATGATACCACTCATTGGGTAAGTCCTGGATTCTCTTCTCAATCTAACAATTTTTCTCTATGTTATCTCTTCCAATAGCCTGGCTATACATGCCATTCATGGCAGTGATTTCTAAATTTAAATCTTCCCTGATCTCTCAACTGAAATACAAAATCATGCATATAACGAGATAAGTTTGAGAACTTAATCTGGATACCTAATAGGCTTGTCAAGCTTAAAATGTCCTTAAAATGCCCTTGATACCTAACCCTTGTGCAGATTCTTCTCTCTTTTCCCCCTTCTATATAAATGATTTATGCTTCATACAGTTAATTGTATTCAGAGCCAGATTCTTTCCATCTCCATTCCAATGGAGTCTTTCCATCTCCATTCATTCTATTTAATCTGCCCTCAAATTTTATGGGCTCTAACTTCAAAGTGTATCCTGAATCCATTTAGTTCCTCATTTTTTTCTTTGCTAGTACCAGAATGCAACTCACCATCTGCTGATATCTAGACTATTCTGAAAATATCCTGTGTGATCTCCCTGCCTCCTTGCTGCTCTTTGTATCCACTCTCAGCATAGTGGAAAGAGTGACCATTTTATTTTATTTTATTTTATTTTATTTTATTTTATTTATTTTATTTTATTTTACTTTATTTTATTTATTTATTTATTTTTATTTATTTATTTATTTATTTTTTCAACGTTTATTATTTTTGGGACAGAGAGAGACAGAGCATGAACGGGGGAGGGGCAGAGAGAGAGGGAGACACAGAATCGGAAACAGGCTCCAGGCTCCAAGCCATCAGCCCAGAGCCTCACGCGGGGCTCGAACTCACGGACCGCGAGATTGTGACCTGGCTGAAGTCGGACGCTTAACCGACTGCGCCACCCAGGCGCCCCTACTTTACTTTATTTTATATTTTATTTTATTTTCAACGTTTATTTATTTTTTTGGGACAGAGAGAGACAGAGCATGAACGGGGGAGGGGCAGAGAGAGAGGGAAACACAGAATCGGAAACAGGCTCCAGGCTCCGAGCCATCAGCCCAGAGCCTGATGCGGGGCTCGAACTCCCGGACCGCGAGATCGTGACCTGGCTGAAGTCAGACGCTTAACCGGCTGCGCCACCCAGGCGCCCCTAGAGTGACCATTTTAAAGAACAATTCAGAACACATCCTGTACTTCCTTAAAGGATTCCTGTTAAAATCAGTTCAAAGGCAAAATACATATTTGGGTCCCACAAATATCCCTGTTTAACATTTCCATTGCTTACTTTGTTCATAACATATTGGTCTCTTTTATGTTCCTCAAAAATGCAAAACTTATTTCTGTCTCTATTTCTTACTCCAGAACCCACAAGAGATGGAGCCCTGCTTATTATTAGATGTTACCTCCTTGTAGAGCCCTGTGCATTTCTGCAGGATATTTTAACATAAACTTATGTTTTATGATAATATTCTTAATATTCTGTAATCAGCTTTTGTAAGAATAATTTGTATATACAAGAAAAATTTCATACTGCAGTAAGAATCCTCTTATGCAAATTAATTATTCTTAATATAAAATTCTAAAGTTTCTGTCTCATTATTTGTTTACACTAAAAGTCTTAATGTTGGAGGACTTGTTTGGAAAATCTGATCGAAAATACATGGTAGTGTCATAGAAAAGTTAAAGGTAGAATAACCTCAAGGCAATACAGAATTATTCACCAAAATGATTATAAGTGTTAGAGCTAGGTTGTTCATGCATGTGTAGCAGTTCTCCAGGGTGAGTAACAGAAGGGATTTATTTATTCAAGAATGGTTCCTATTTCCTCTGAGTATGCTTGATTGGCCAGCTGTTTATAAATATGTAGGATTGTATTACAATATCAAAGCAGAAAGTACATCTAAGACTCACGAACCAAAACAGAAACAAGAACTAGTATTAGGAACCAAGGCAGCTAATTTTTTAGGACCTCTTCAAGGAGTTACGATCTTGCCTCTTTCTCTGCTTTTCATGGTAAACCTGTGTGTCACAGCTAACTTTTTCTCTGTAATTCTGCATGCACATGTACACATGACCTACTATGCTCACCCACCCAATAATAATCCTCAGTTCTAGCCATCAGCTGAAATCAATTCCAAATTTTTGGAGAGATCATCCAGTTGTCTCAATCTGGGCCAGGTTTCTAAGCTTGGACATCTTGCTTTGGTCCAGGAACTGTTAAATAGAACAGTCATGGCTCTAAAAGCTTATGAGGCTTTCACAGACTGGTTGCTATGGACAAGGTAACAGCAAGAGGTCTCTATTTGGGTGGCAGAAATAATGGTTTTAATTTTACTTTGATGAGAGATTTAAATTAACAAGTGTGTTATGCAAATAGGTAATTAAAATAACTTTATTTTCAATTCCCTACAACACCCCTCACATTTAAATCTAGGTATAAACCAAGTTATTTTCTGACATTATTAATTTTATGCTATTGTATTATAAGTTTTTGTTTTTACAATTATTTTTAAATTTTTCATTAGATCTCTTAACTCTATTTAAATGTTACTTCTTTTCTAAACCCATGGGAAAAGCTAGAATATAATTTATGTTACTGTAACATAGAGACTCAAATATGCTATGATTCAAAATACATAGAAGTTAAATGTCTCTCACATTATGTTCTAGAGGTAGGTAGGTGTCCCAGAGCAGGAATGCAGCTCTTATCCATACAATGATCAGGGCTTTGGAGTACCTGGGTGGCTCAGTCAGTTGAGTGCCTGACTCTTGGCTTTAGCTCAAGTCATGATCTCGCAGTTTGTGGGTTCGAGCCCACGTCAGGCACGGAGCTGGCAGCATGCAATCTGCTTGGTATTCTCTCTCTCCCCTCTCTCTCTGCCCCTTTCGTACTCACACTTTCTGTCTCTCTCAAAATAAATAAATAAACTTTAAAAAAATTATCAGGGCTTGGATTTCATCTATAGAATTTTCTTTAATTCCTGTTGTCATGACCCACATTGGCATATTTGATGGCTAGTTAACCAGCCACAGTCATATCCAGTCCTCCAAAAAGGATAAAAGAAGACTACAGGAAACAAGCCAGTTATTTGAATAATGTAAAATATGGGCATTAAACATTTTTATCATACCTTATTGGGCAAGAGTTCACAAAACCTCAGAATAAAATTTACTCCAAAGAACATGTAAAATATGGACACTTCATGAGCTGCTGTGTGCCTAGATTATTTTTAAGATGAAATGAGAAGACCGAATATTAAGGTGGGCTTTGTCTTCTCTGCTGTTGCAGTTGTTTCATACAACAATCCTTTCCTTGCACTCTTGATTGATTCATCTTTTGGTTAACTGTACTTTATTTTTAACTAATTTTTTTCTGGAAGATCAATAAAATGTCATTTTAACTTTCTATATGTAGGTGGTAACTTGTTGTAGGTATCTATAGAAACCACATTATTTTTTCTTATTTTTTTTTTTAATTTTTTTTTCAACGTTTATTTATTTTTGGGACAGAGAGAGACAGAGCATGAACGGGGGAGGGGCAGAGAGAGAGGGAGACACAGAATCGGAAACAGGTTCCAGGCTCTGAGCCATCCGCCCAGAGCCCGACGCGGGGCTCGAACTCACGGACCGCGAGATCGTGACCTGGCTGAAGTCGGACGCTTAACCGACTGCGCCACCCAGGCGCCCCATTTTTTTCTTTTAAGACTCTGTCATCCTGAGAATTTTAATTCCAGATTTGTTTCTGTTACTTTTTTAATAATCGTGTTATTCTGCTGGCTGTTTTATGTTATTTTTCTTCATGATTGAAATGTAAAAACATTGTAGATCTACATCTAGTTATAGATCTTACTTCAATAATTTTTTTCTGAAGTAAAAAAGAATAAGGTGTAATGAGACCAATAGGCTCAGATCTAGATGAGATCTGAGAGTGTTTACTGTCCTGTGATATTCAGGGAAAAAAGTTTCAAAAAGAAAATGGTACCATAGTTGATATGATATTAAGGACTCTGAAGTCCACATGGTCTGAGAACTAGTGCAGGGAGAGAAGAATGACTTTAAAGATTTTAGTACCTTGTCACATGGTAATAAAGGGGGTGGGCGTTGAAACTTGGGGTGCAAAGAATATTATCGGAGGCAGCTGGTAGGTACATTTATTTCTTTTTTTTTTATAATAAGCTTGTGACAAATGTGACAAATATGTTCAGTGTGGCTTGGTGGCAAGAAGCTTGTTTTTGTATTGGTAATTAAAAGGATCTGAATATATTTTGTAGGTAAGAGAGGTTCACAAATGATAGTACTGCAAGTGGTTTTAAGCATTCCTTGAGACCCTAACCTTGCTAGAGAACAGGGATCCATACCTGTCACCATTATTTTTTCCTTACAATGAAGAACTAGCCAGGTACATAGTAGATACATAATAAACATTTGTTGAATAAATGAGTAGTTGAGTGAGACAAATAAAATTACTTAATTTCTTGTATTCTTTGGATAAATTCCTAGTTCAATTGCTGGGTCATAGGGTAATTCTATTTTTAATTTTTTGAGGAACCTCTAGACTGTTTTCCAGAGTGGCTGCACCAGTTTGCATTCTCACAAACAGTGCAAGCGGATTCCCCTTTCTCCACATCCTTGCCAACATCTGTTGTTTCCGGATTTGTTAATTTTAGCCACTCTGACTGATGTGAGGTGGTATCTCATTGTGGTTTTGATTTGTATTTCCCTAATGATGAGTGATGTTGAGCATCTTTTCATAGGTCTGTTTGCCATCTGGATGTCTTCTTTGGAAAAGTGTCTATTCATGTCTTCTGCCCACTTCGTCAATGGATTTTTTGTTTTTTGAGTGTTGAGTTTGATAGATTCTCTATAGATTTTAGATACTAACCCTTTGTCTGATAAGTCATTTGCATATATCAGACTGCTGATTTGAAGGGGAACATGCACCCCAATGTTTATAGCAGCACTATCAACAATAGCCAAATTGTGGAAAGAGCCCAAATGTCCATCAACTGATGACCGGATTAAAAAGATGGAATACAATTCAGCTATGAAAAAGAATGAAATCTTACCATTAGCAACAACCTGGATGGAACTGGAGGGTGTTATGCTAACTGAAATCAGTCAGTCAGAGAAAGATATCACATGATTTCACTCATATGTGGAATTTGAGAAACTTAACAAATGATCATAGGGGAAGACTAAAAAAAATAAGATAAAGCCAGAGAGGGAGGCAAACCATAAGAGACTCTTAGATACAGAGAACAAACTGAGGGTCGATGGGGAAGATGGGTGATGGGCATTGAGGAGGGCACTTGTCGGGAAGAGCACTGGGTGTTGTATGCAAGTGATGAATCACTGGAATCTACTCCTGAAGCCAAGACTACACTGTATGTTAACTAACTTGAGAATAAAAAAAGAATAAAAAAATATTTAATTTCCTTGAATAATAAGTGTGATAAACATTGCACTGAGTAATTTATCAAAGATTACCTCATTTTGTATAATATATGCAAGGGATGTTTTAACCACTGTCTCTAGCTGAAAAGACATAGGAGGAAGTTTATATAATTTTAAGATCGAATAGTAAACTGTAAATTAAAGATACTATTCTTTAAAGAAAAAAGATACTGTTCTTTAATTCAGTTCAAGCATTTGAAAACCCTAGTGTTTTATTATAGTAATAGTTGTTTTGTTGTGTATTTTAATCTCTGCATTATTGTCTCCTTCACTTCCAGAACTTCAACCACACATCCAGTGCTTGAACTGACTATACAACATCCCTTCCAAGTGTTTATCTATCCTAAGAAATCCGTGAAGCATAGTGGGTTAGGCTATGGACGCTAGCCTCAGATAGAGGTTGGTTTGAATCCTAGCTCTGTATCTCACTAGCTGTACGCTAGCTTTGACTTTCCAAAGGCTCAGATTTTTTATAAATTGGACAAAACAGCAGCACCTACCTGATTAGACTGTTTTGAAGATAAAAATCATACAAAGTGCCTCTCATTACTATGTCATAGCAAGCACTCAATAATTTTAAATGTTATCAGTTGGTACTGCCCCTCGAGGAAGTGTGTTTTTTGCTGGAGCATCTACTGTGAACAGGGAGTGCATTATACTGAAACAAACTCTACTTCATGGTTTTCCTTTTCACTTTACCAGTAACTCTAAAGTCTCTTCTATACATATGTCCTCTGAAAGTGTGATGAAATGAATTTCTTCAGTCATAATCCTCTCCAAGTTACATACTTTCTATTTATTTATTTATTTTTAAAAATTTTTTTTCAACGTTTTTTTATTTATTTTTGGGACAGAGAGAGACAGAGCATGAACGGGGGAGGGCAGAGAGAGAGGGAGACACAGAATCGGAAACAGGCTCCAGGCTCCGAGCCTTCAGCCCAGAGCCTGACGCGGGGCTCGAACTCACGGACACGCGAGATTGTGACCTGGCTGAAGTTGGATGCTTAACCAACTGCACCACCCAGGCGCCCCAGGTTACATACTTTTTAATGTGATTATCATTCTAGAGTAAAAAGAAAACGTACGGGAATACAAAATAACTGACCCATTCCTTTCAATGACCTGATACCAGGATTTCTCCCAGTGCCACAAATGTAATTCTTAAAAGTTCTATTCTGTTCTTTAACTTGTAGGTATTCATTTTTTGGCTCCACTCCCTAGCCACCTGATGTCATTTCCAAATGTTGTGTTACTCTGTATTCTGCAAAACACCTATCACTACTTGAATTCAACTTACTTATTTGCTTGCCTGTTTCATTTTAATTATTCCTCACTAAAATTTAAATTTCATCAAACAGGCTATTCTGTCTTCCCTATCACTCTATATCACTTGTGCCGAGAATGGTACCTGGCACACATTTGTCATGGTGGTTAAATCTTTGTAACTCTTTAAACAGATTTAACAACAGTTTTTTTTTTCTTCAGCTCTCATCCTTATATATGTCTGTTTCTTTCTTAGAGTAGGAATTCCATAAACAAATGAAATTTACTTGCTAAAAGGAAAACATGATCATCCTATTCTTTCCCCTAAGTATTATATAACTGAACTTGGCATTCAAAGTTTACATAAGCAATTTTTGATACACATAACATATAGGCAAGGGATGGATAGGGAGAAACTGAATATTCAAGGAAGAATTGAGAATATTAATAGGATATCATCCAAAAAATGTAGGAGGCTAGAATGGTAAACACAGGTGATAGGATTAGCCTTAGGAAGACATGGAGCCACCTCTTTTTCTGAGATAGAGAATAACTGGAGAAAAGGTAAAATTTAAAACCAGTGATTTAACAAAGGAGAGAGAGTCTTTTCCTGTTAAACTTCTAAGAAATATATGTGTTTTTTTACACTTCCCTATTGGATTGTGAACCTTTTAGGACAATAAGTTCAAATGGTAACAACACAAACCACAACAGAAACTCCAATAATAACAACTATATGTACATATATACTAGCCAATATTTATTATTTGTAATTGGTAGTGATATAGGCCATTTTACAATAACCTGGGTTTAGAATTATCCAGGTTAATTATTCCATAGATTCCTGTTTTTCTTGTTTACCATGAGGAACTGTGCCACTTTTTACTCAGTACACCTTAAGGTAAATGATTTAATGAAAGTGGGAAAGTAGTTTCTTCAGTTCTTATTTCACTGTTCTGAGCATATCAATATTGTGCTTTCTGCTATAATTATTGTCATCATATTTTCAGCTTCTCTGTGTAATTAGATGTTATTGGAATGCTTATAGATTCGAATTTAACAATAGAACTTTCTGTAACTGGTGCTAATGACTCACAACCTCAGGTAATTTTATTTTATTTTTTCCCTATTGAAACTTTCAGTTGCTTCTGAACTGATTTCAATGTGAATAATGCCAGGGAAAAATGAATGCCTTATTTCTTTTTTGCTATTCAGTTTATTACCTTTAGAGTCTTTTGAAAAAAGTCAATAAAATTTCTATGAAGATTCAAAGATAATTTACAGAAAATATAATGGTGCCTTTTACATTAAAAAAAAAACAAAAAAAACCACTTTTCAAGAACTGTTACCCTTAACACTGAAGTGCTGGTAGTTTCTGAAAGGCAGCAGAAGCCCTATCCACAGGGCGTACTTCTTCATGTCTGTCATCGTTCCTAAACTGCCATCATATTCAGGCTGTCACCTCCATTTCTAATGGCTCATTGATTTCGGAAGTCATAGCCATTTCTTTTTTCCTATTACTGTCAAGACAGTTGTGTAGGATAATAAAAATTAGGTAGCCTTACAAGGAATATCTGAATTTACATACGTGACTCATTTTCTCAGAAGACTGATATTGAACTGTGGGTAAAAGAATTAGGAATGTAAATCCATGTGATTCATGTTATTGGGCCATATTTTAAGAAATGGGCATCTTTTATTATTTTTCTGAATTGCCGAATGATTAATCATCATATCTTTTTTTTGAGATCCTTCTTGTTTTACTACTGTTGATTGTTGTGGCCTTGATATTCTACAATACTTAATACTTGAATTTCTCTTCAAACTATAGATTGAGCACTGAAGTATTTTTATTTAAAATTTTATTTATGATATTTCATTTATTTGTTTATTATTTAATTTCAAATCATAGAATTTAAGATCAGAAATCAGCATGCCAGAGTTTGCCACAGACCTAAATTCACTTTGAATACTTCACCATGAGAAATCATTAGAAATATCTGGGGCACAGTGGTCGCACAGCAGGGAAATAATGTATACTCACTTATATCACCTAGCATTGCAACAGATAATCTTTCATAATCTTTTATCTTGTTATGAAGTAATATTTATTATACAGACACCTGCTTTTTAAAATAGAATTGGATCACAGGCAGAGAGTTTGAATCTATAGCCTTCCCATATCCTGTGTTGAATCTCCTCAAAGTAGATTAGCAGTACCTAGCCATATATTTGCATAATAGCTTTTCCTTTCCCTTTTTGTTATTCCAATTGATTGCTTGAGAACACTACCTCTATTCCATTATTCCCCTGATAAAAACCAGCTGCCTGTTATGTAAAATTCATTTAATTTGCTGCTTTAAAGAACACTGTCCAAACTATTACCTTTGGTTTTCATCCTAAAATATCAAAGGAGACAAGGTCTCTTATAAGATTCTATCAGGGATTTCTTCCTTTTCTTTATTATTGGTGTTTGAAGGAGGAACTATACATGATAAGAGAATAGAAATCGTTAAAATCTTTCTGATTTATAATATCTGATAGCTTAAAGACATAAATCACTGCTTGATTACCTGGTGTTAGGGTCAACATATACCAATGAAATCTTCTAAAATTCAGCTGGTCAAAAAATTTATTTTCTTTACCTTTATTCCTCAATACTCCTAAAGTATGGTTTAATAGGAAAAATAAGAAAACTGCATACCATCCCTGAGATACAATTGATGCACCTCATTATTTTCCAGTATTGTAGTCAGTCATTGTAGGTATTAAACCGTTAATGCAGTATGTGTTTGTTGATTATCTGTAAAAGTCTACTTTACAGTGAGGCATACAAAAAAGGTTAAGCTCTGCTCACTTACTCAAAGAATTTAGTAAGAGTCTTAAGGAAAGTAAGACAGAGATAAAATACACTATTAGACTGACGGTGCTTAGGTAATAAGAGAGAAGGATATAGTCAAGGAGAAATAGCAGAAGAGAGGTTATTTAGTTAAGCATACATGTGAAAATTTCATGAAAGTGATATGTATTAGAGTCCCTAGGATTTCAAGTTAGAGATAGATGGATACATCCCAATAAACAGAAAATTTGCAATCAATCAATCAATCAATGGAAAGGGTAGAGGTATTTTTGAAAAGTCAGTTTGTTTCTAGTTTGTTTGAAATACAGAGAATATTAAAAAAGTAAAGGGTAAGGTAGAACCAAAAGGGTTTGGACTGTTAGGCCAAGAGTTTTCTATTTGCAAATGTCACAAAAAATTTGAGTTGAGAAATGGCATAATAAGATCTATGTTAGAAAATTATATTTGTAATTCAATGAAATATTTGAAGTGGGATAAGGGTTTTAAAAATTGAGCAAGGGGTTAGGATTAAGAAATAAAGGACAAACTCATGAATTAACAAAAGGTTAAAGAGTAGACAAAAGTCTTGCAGTGTTTGGATCTAAATGAAAAGTATTTAAAAAACTGGGCATGATGTTATGCCCAGTGGTAAGAAAATAAAGATGTAAATGATAACCTCAATTTTGCATTTATTTTCTTTTTCAAGATACCTTTGGACGATGTAAAATTTGATACAAGATTTTTCTATATGGGGATGCCTGGGTGGCTCAGTCAGTTAAGTGTCCGACTTCAAGTCAGGTCATGATCTCACAGTCATGGGTTCAAGCCCCGTGTCAGGCTCTGTGTTGACAGCTCAGAGCCTGAAGCCTGCTTCGGATTCTGTGTTTCCCTCTGTCTCTGCCCCTCCCCTGCTCTTGTTCTGTCTCTCTCTTGTCTCTCAAAATTAAATCAGTGTTGAAAGGGGCTCTTGGGTGGCTCAGTCGGTTAAGCATCTGACTCTGGCTCAGGTCGTGATCTTGTGGTTCATGGGTTTGAGCCCTGTGTTGGGCTCTGTGCTGGCAGCTCAAAGCCTGGAGCCTGCTTTGGATTCTGTGTCTCTCTCACTCTCTGCCCCTTCCCCAATCATTCTGTCTCTCTGTCTCAAAAATAAAAATTATAAAACTTTTAAATAAACACTAAAAAAATTAAAAAAGAATTTTCTCTATGTTATTCATTATATTATGTACATGAAGATGACAGAGAGGAAGGGGTAATGGATATAATTATGGCCAACCACTCACGTGCATTGTTTATTAAAATGCCAAGGACTGCTTCTATGGGTTCAGTTGCTAAGGACCTGCCTGTATTGCCACATGGTAACAGCAACACTTTTGTTCAAACAGTACCATCCCATCTCTTAATGCTTCATGTCAGTGCCATGAGAATTGATTGTATGTGGTTCCTGGTTGTGCTGTAATATCTTCTTTAATGTATGTAACAACCCTGTGGTATTTATTTTATTTGTTAATGTGTATGTTTGTGTTTGTTCCAGAAAGGATGTCTCATTTCAGAAAGGTTGTAAAGTGGCTTGTAATTTGTAATTAACATACTGTAAAAATAATTAGGAAAACCAAGGATATAAATACAAAAATTGATATACCAAAAGGAATTAGACTGATGCAAAATATGCATTTCGTGAAAACCTATATACCTACTTCAGTTAAAACTTTGTTCATATACTTTCCAGTAGCCAGTACAAAGAAAAAACTTGACCATTACAAGATTCACAGAAAATAACTAATCAGTGCCTTGGAAGTAAAATTATTCCTGATCTTAAGTGTAGACAGAACTGTCTCCTAAGAAGTCTGATAAAGAAGATACACTTCTATGTATCATTTTCATATTTAGTTGACAGCACCGTCGTTGAATTTTATTGTAATGTCATGTACTTTCAAAGATAAAAGATTGTTGAATTGTATTAATGGAAGGTGGCTACTGAGTGGGGAAAAACTGTTAAGAGCATTTGGGGGGTTTGTCATTTATTTAAAATTTCCTACTCTTATCAGGGCTCAAATTAACCCTACAGTTAATATTTTATGTACTTCAGTGTCTGAATAATTAGTTCGTCTTCTCAAAGTGCTTTAATTTTGTAAAGTATTATTTCCTTGGGACATAATTTTATATTCAAAGGAGCTGCATTATTCTTGGTTTCTCTTAAAGCATATTACTACATTAATTTCACAGCCCTTATGTTATGTTCCTGGTACTGTGTGCTCAGTGCTGGTGGTACAATGATAAGCAAAAATTGGTTAGTACTTGTCCTTAGGAGATTATAGTATAACGAGGAAAATGTATATTTATATTATTTATATTTGTTTATATATATTTACTTTCTCTGATGAATTGTGAATAATTTATATGCTTTGAATGTAACAAATGTATTTTCATCATTCTGTAAGTGCTTATAACAAGAGCATGATTTAGACTTACAACAATTCAGAAAAAAGTTTTCTAAAAAGGTTACTTGTAATGCCCTCTGAAAGGTGAAAAAAACCCCTGATTATTTAGACTATAAGAAAACCTTTTCCACAGGGAATAGCCTGTTTAATGTCTCTCAGGTAAAAGCAAGCATGTGTATTTGAAAAACTATAAAATTGTCAGTGTGACTGCAGCACCAGGAACAAAAGGAAGTACAGAATGAGAAGGAGAAGAGAGAGGGGCAGAGCATACAAAAACCTGGCAAAAATTTTGGTCTTTAGGCCATGACCATCAGTTTTATGTTTTGAAAACGAAAAGCTCCAGAAGAGAAAATTTACTGATAGAAAGTTATAAGCTGGCTTTTGTATTTGTTGCGCTTGATGTTTCTCAGAGATAGGTAAATGGGAATATCAAGTTGGACTGACAAGAGTGGGACTCACTGTAGACAACCGATGATTTGGGGGCCATTGAAATGTACATTTTAGTAAATTCATGACTGAGGATGAAGTCATCTTGGCATTATTTTTAACAAGTTCTTCATGTAAAATGTCCATATTTGTCTCATCTGTCTTATACCCATTACTTCTGCAGAGAAGACTGATAGAGGTGAATTTTAAATTCTGTGTGGAAAGAAGAATAAGAATTGATAGAGGAGAGCAGATGAGCACACTAGGGAAAGTGTGCAGTGGTATAGCAGTTTGAATGGGCTTTCAGGGAAGAATGATGCCTCAAAGTTGTTGATGTTCATCAAAAGTGAGTGGTATTCTCTCAAAAGTGAGTTAAACAATTGAATAAAGTAGCTTATTTTTATTTGAATAAGATATTTAAACTTTTTAAAAAGATATTTAAACTCTTTGTCAAAAATTATACCTTTTGTGATCTATATATTCTTTTTTTTATCTGTATATTCAGAATTTACTTGACATTTATAATTGCTAATCCATAAACTGTGTTCGAATTTGGTAGATTGAAACCCAGTTTATTTTAGCAACACTTATTCTATTTCCTTCCTAATTCAATAAGTTTAGCTTCATGAATTTGTGGTAAATAATATTCTGAAAGTGGAGGTGGGTTATAAGATGGAGGAGGAGGAACTGAAGATTTGAAGAGAGTAAACATTTTTGAAAATGTCTTCAGGAAAGATGAAATGAAAGAACTGTGCAGATAAATAGATAAATTTCAGGTAAGACAGTGGGGACCCAGATAGGGTGGTGATTCCTATCTGTACAGGTCTGTGATTTTATATTCCTCTCTACTCATTAATCTAGGTACATATATAAAGAAGCCACTCTTCTGAGTTTTAATTACCCTCTCCTTCCACATCCAAGGTTGAACAACAGAATGACATAGGGGAAAGAGAATTAGTAACACCAGAAAACTGCTGGTTGATGTGCTTGGCTTAGAGTTGGAGAAGGAAAGAAGAGAAATAGAAATGGTTGATATATAATGGGTGGGTCACTAGAACGGTAGATATGGAGTCAAGAAGTATAGTCTGGGAGGTTCATTTGAGATTAAATAATTAATGACTTGGTAGTTTTTGAAATAGGAACCATGGTAAATATGCAGACTTTACCAATCAGCTAACTAGTAGTTAGACTTGTTCTAGTAGAAAAGAAGGTACAGTGTATAGTGATGAAAATGGAAGAAAAGTGATAAAAAAAGAATATCACTAGAGAGCAGAGGGTCAGGTAAACGAAGAGCAGACTTTAACTGAATTACCTGCTTAACCCTTACAATCATGAAAAACAATTAAAGGTGTTGAGTCTCTAGGAGTGTGTACACATGTGTGTATATGTACATGTATGACTCTGTGCTGTTATTTTTCCTAGTTTATATCAATAAGGTTGATTTTTGCTGCAAATACAATATTAGAGATGAAACAATCATTGAATGGGTTTACAAGAACATTAAAAATTTAGAAGGAAAGATTGTGAACTTGAAGACAAGACGATTGAAACTAAACATTAGCTCTGGGGAAAAAAAATGAAAGTAAATGAACAGAATTTTAGTAACCTGTTTGAAAGTAGGAAGTTATCTAAAATATGTGTAATTGGAGTCCACAGGGAAGAAAGTGGAAATATTTGAATAAGTAATGCACAAAATGTTTTAAAATTTGGAAAAGTCTGGTAGTAGAATTGATTCAGGTTTTATTAATGGCTCAATAAAGTCATCAAGGAATGGGAATTTTTATCATTTTTCTGTGCTATCAACTCACATTAGTTACTCTCACAGTTAAAGAACAGGTGCCTTAGCTCAAAGCATTAAATATAGATCTAAAAATTTACACAGAACTGTTTCTTACATCATTTTAAGAAGAGAGTGTATAAGAGAGCACATGAGAGCCAAAGCAAGTAAGAAGACTTTGTTTTTATGTCTCTTTGGTCAGAGCCAATCACATGGCCATCAGTCATGTAGTCTGTGAATGGAATGGGAATGCATTATGGATTTCCTGAGACTTGTAGTGGAGGGTAAATCATGCAACAGTATTGAAGCCTTTACTGTATTACAAAGAGAAGAAAATGGCTCTTCAGCATGCGAATTACAGTGTCTGCCAGTTCTGTTTCCTTTCCCTTTTGGTTATACATCAATTTATACAGAGCATCCTCAGATAGCTGTCTGCAGGCTTATTTCACTCTTTGATCTCCTTACATTTATATCATTTTCCTGGTCTCTTACTTTTCTCTACCTATTCCACTGTATCCTGATTTCTTCTTGCCAAGAAGAAGATTTCAGATAAATAAAGTATGTGTGTCACTGGAGGTTATTTTTCATCATTCATATTCTTGAGATGAATGAAACAAAAACAAGATAACCATTCACTTGCTGATGTTGACTTCCTCTCATAGCATCATATCATTTATCTTAAATCATAAGATGTGTTCCACAGTACTCAGTGGAATTCTGTCTGGGAAGAAGGGAGAAAAAGAATAGTGAAAGTCTCAGACTAAGAGAAACAAATAATGTAGAAACGAATTCTTACACTTTGGATGGCAGGCAGAGAGAATAGTGAAAGTCTCCAACTAAGAGAAACAAATAATGTAGAAATGAATTCTTACACTTTGGATGGCAGGCAATATGGTAGATTGTGGATATGTTAACAATTTTATTGGAATCTGTCAAGGTTTTTAAGAAAAACGTGGTATGGGAGAATAATGGAGGGTTTTATTTTATTATTTTTTTAAAAAAAATTTTTTTTTTCCAACGTTTATTTATTTTTGGGACAGAGAGAGACAGAGCATGAACGCGGGAGGGGCAGAGAGAGAGGGAGACACAGAATCGGAAACAGGCTCCAGGCTCTGAGCCATCAGCCCAGAGCCCGACGCGGGGCCTGAACTCACGGACCGTGAGATCGTGACCTGGCTGAAGTCGGACGCTCAACCGACTGCGCCACCCAGGCGCCCCTAATGGAGGGTTTTAAAGACCATTCCTGACAGACAAATTCAAGACTACTTTGGAGGAGCAAAATTTCAGCCTATCCTTTAAAAACATTAATCACTAGGGAGAGAAAGAAATGTAAGTTCGTTCTTTACTAAAGGAAAAATGTGATTCAGATACATATAAAGGATTGTCATTGATACATAAATGATGACATTATAACGAGGGCTTAGTATAAGAAGTGGTAGATGATGAAACCAGAGAGGTAGATTAATAATCATTATGAACTTAGTCTTCCAACTAGTCTCAAGGTATTTAAATTTTTGTTAGAAATGTGAGATCCCGTATTTAATGTTATTATTTATTATCTGTCAATACTATCTCTTTCTCCCACTAAATATCATGATGTTTAAGCACACTGTGCTTCCTGGACTCTTCAGATTTGTTACAAAATTTTAAAAAATAAATGCCCATCTATCTTTCATGTGTGACTGACTTACTATGTGTAATATGTAGTAGTTGTACATAGATTGTTTGAAACATTTTGCCTCTCGTGGCGGAGAGATAGTTTACTTGTAAAGGTCATTTTTACTAGATGGCAATGACTAGCCGTACATTAAGCTAATATATGCAGAAGTGAGCCTGATACCATTTTGTATGCATTACATGCTTTGGAGAAAAAATGCACTTTGATAAAAAAAAGATGGGAGAAGGCCTTTGGAAAATGTGAACTTTAATTTGATTTGGCACATAGCAGTGTTCTAATCTTTGGTAGGCTTGCAAAAATTAATTTAAAATGTACATTTAAAGTAAGAAAGCTTGTGAATAGAATCCTAGATTGGGGTTGGGAGTGCATATACTTACTCATGTGCTCACATACACATAAACACACATACACACACTTAGAGATTGAGTATTGAGTTTAGGCATTTAAAATTCAAACATTCCACTCAGAGCAACACAAACTTTTATTGCGCAGTATCACTTTGTACATTGTCAGGTCCACCTAGCTTACGTCCCTATCTTTTTGGGAATATAATAGTCTCCGAGTGATTTTCTTCTTTTCCTCAGTAAAGCTGAAAGATTTTCTTTAGTTTTACAAAAAGAAACACTGGAGAAAAGAATGTGTAAATAGTTGTGATGTACACTAAATGCTCACAAAAATAGGAAATACAGAAGAAGAATGTAAATTTTAGAGCGATAAAACTATTTTTAAAACCTGGAATCCTGTTTCTTGGTATGCTGTTTTTTTTTTTTTTTTTTTTAATCTTACACTGTAACTACTGTTAAATATGTCTTAAATATGTGTATTACCTTAGAGTATAAAGAACCAGTTTTATGACGTTTTATTGAAACAAAGACCTACCGAGTTTTAATATATTTTGAATACTGAAGGCTGTCTGTGTAATTAACAGTCTGTATGTATTGCCCATGAAGATTTAAGCAGATTGCCTATACATGGCATCCCAAACGAATTATGATATATGTATTCTGCTAAAAATCTATTTTGAATTAATTCTGTTGAGGCAGAAAGGTGTGCTCTTTGTTTTAATTTAAGGTGCGCTTAATGGTTATCAAACTGAGCATCTCTTTAAAGATTAAATTCATCTAATTGATGGAAGTGCTGCTTCTTATAGTCATCACAGTATGATTCAATTTACTGGCGAAGGTGGGATGCCATTATGAAGAATTTCTCAGTGGGGTTGAAGACTTATTCCCAAACAGTTAGTGTCTATTTTTATACCTGAGTGGGAACAAAAAGAATTCCATGCTGAAGAAGAATAAGAAGTTAGAAAACATAAAAATGATAAAATTACATATGTTTTGAATTCATTGAGTTTTGAAAAAATATTAACCAAGTAAAGATTTATGTTACTTTCTGCTTTGAGTTAAATTTTTTTATTCAAAGTATCTATTTTATCATAACAAAATATAAAACTGAGATGAGTAAATATTCATTGTATTTATTTTCATAAAAACTATTTTTTCACAAGTTGAAGAGTAAAAGGTATTCCATTATTATTAATGCTTAATGATGTTTTCTTTGTCCTAAAAGTCAAATAAAGATCACTATCACTAATGTAGAAAATGGTATCTAGTCAATTTAGAGGTTTTAAAAAATAATTAATAGTTTTCTTCTGAAGAAGGATTACTTTAAAATACCTAACAAAAATAGAGGAAGTGTCACCAACAGATTCCAACATACTTTGACTCAGGGCTGGTATACCCTATCTACATGCCAATGCTAAGGCTACACAAACTGAGTGGCAGGTAGTGAGGAAAATATGGACAGATGTATGTTTTATGGTCGACCATGAGTGATAATAGAATGTTTCTATTTTTCACACTGATTTTATCATTTAATGTAATTAAAAGTGAGGTAATCTTATTATCCAGGTACATAATTTATTCTGAAACAATCTGACTCTTGGTTAACTGAATTAGTTCATAAAGTATGAATAGGAATTTTTCTCCAGTGCATTAAGGAGACTAAAACAGTCATGATAGTTTTAAGGAGATTTAAGAGCTACTATTGTTTTACCTGTTATTTCAGGTGGCCTTGAGAATTTTTATTAGGAATGAATACTACTCAATACAAAATATTAAGAATGAAATGTATATTTTGGTGTTTTGTGTCCTAACTCAGATTATTCAAATAATGGATTAATATAGAGAATTTATTGCAAAAACAAAATGTACTTTAATTTTGGAAATAAGCCTTCGTAAACATCTCTTTGGTTGTGATTAACATTTAATATCCGTGGCTCTACCATGGAGAATAGATTTTGAAATTTTTCTTTAAAAAGACTTTGATTTGAAAAAGAATATGCAATAGAAGATTTAATAGAGTAAGATTCAACAAGCAAATGCATGTTGAAATAATTCCATGCTTTCATTTATGCCTGTAACAGATGCATCCAAATGATAGGAGTGAAAGCCTCTGAACACTGTTTTGACATTAAAGAGCAACAGATTCAGCTACAATGCGTTAATTTGTTTCCACATTTACTTCTTTGTTGTTTGTCTCAGACTAAAAAGATTGAATGAACTTAAACTTGTGAAATTACTGAATATGCTTTCTCATATTTATAAAGAAAGAGTCTTTTTCAGCATGAATGCACATTACTGCTGACTGATATTGTGGCCACTTTTAATTTTGTATGCCATAGCCTTTTCATAAACAATTAGCTTTCGATTAAAATTGCCATGTCAGTGTCTTTAAATGCTTTCATATTAAAGAAAATAGAGTATGATATGCTGCCAGTTTTTTCACCAACATTGAAATGTACAACAGCAGTTGTTTTATTGTTGATTAACAGTTTAGGCACATGCAGAACTCTTCTTTAACTGCCATATGTATATAGTAAGTTACTGTCTTTTAGAACTTTCATGATTGACTAGGGAAATGGGATTGTATGTTAAGCACATCAAGAAGAAAAATATAACTTTGTATTTAAGTACTACTGGAGAATGAGAAATATATTTATCCTTTACTGAGGAAGCTGTGAATCCTTTGCTCTTCTGTGACTTGGAGAACTAGGTCACACTAATAATCAATACTCACATATTTGTCTTTGTTCATTTATATATGTGAACTACCATTTCTGGAAATAATGAGTTAGGTTATTTGGAAAAATTTTCCTCCTGACAATAAGTAGGAGTGTTGAATAACATATATTCTTATAATCTTATTAAAAGCATCGAGAGCTGACAAGATAGTAAAAATTATTTGACCAAAATATAAGAACTATTACTGTCCAAAGGACAGAACAACTTGATAATGTTTTTGGTGTTAAGTGCACACTTTACTTACTTTTGTGGAAAAAAAGAAAGTGCAAACAAACATACAAAACACCCAAAATCAAAGTCACAGAAAGTGGTACTCTAAAAGAAGACCCATTACACAAAACAAGTATCTCTCTGGGTTAAAGCACAATATAAGTGGGTGAGTCTTAGTGAAAAACAAAAACCAGATTTTAAAAGTCTTAGTAATCTAGGGATAATCAAGCCCTCACTTGACTTGAAGTGATTCCAGCCTGGTTGTGTCTGGTGAGAGGTTGAAGCAAATTTTAAATCTCTTAGAGGAAAGTAACCTCATTCAAGGTTACACATTGTTTCACGTTTTTAAAAATTATATGGTAAACATACAGGTAGGGATTGTTGGCACACAAGCAGATTTGACCCCATAATGGAGATCCATTAATAAAAGGAGACAATTCATGAAAGAGACAAAGTCAGATGTTAAGAAACCAACCCCTTTAGATCCCTGTAAGGTTACTGTAAAGAAATTCCACACCTAAATTATCCTATTGAACTATAGAAAATAAATGACAATTAGAAAATTTCAGAAGAATCCGAGTAGTGAGGGATAATAAAATCACTTTTGAAGGAACAATAGACTGTTGACTGATTTCCTGTGAGCAGCGATGGAAACAATGAACACTGAAGTAACATCTTGTCATGTGCTAAATAAAAGAAATGCCACTCTAGAATTAAACAAAAAAAATTTTTTTTAATGTTTATTTATTTTTGAGACAGAGCATGAGTCGGGGAGGGGCAGAGAGAGAGGGAGACACAGAATCTGAAGCAGGCTCCAGGCTCTGAGCCAACAGCACAGAGCCTGACACGGGGCTTGAACCCACGAACATTGAGATCATGACCTGAGCTGAAGTCAGATGCTCAACCGACTCACCCACCCAGGTGCCCCTAGAATTTTTAATATACAAAATATCTTTCAAGTATTAAAGTGATAAAAGTCATTTCAAATGCCAACTTAAAAAAGTAGAAGTAGATGTTAAATTTTGGAAATTAAAAAAAAAATTGGGGTGCCTGGGTGGCTCAGTTGATTAAGTGTCTGACACTTGATATCGGCTGAGGTCATAATCTCATGGTTTCATGAGTTCAAGCCCTGCTCCATGCTCCGTACTGACAGTGCAGAACCTGCTTGGGATTGTCCCTCTCTCTGCCCCTCCCCTGATCACACTCTTTCTCTCTCTCCAAATAAATAAACTTAAAGAAATTAAAAGATATTAAAACTAAATTTTAGATAAGCAAATGACACCATTGATTGTCATTAGACGTCCTGGTTTAAAGGAGATGAGTTTTACTAAATGTACACAGAATAGAAAAGTTGAGTCCAGGGATAGGAGAAGACTTAAGCAAAAACTCACAAAGGGAGAAGAAAACCATTATAGCTACATATGGTAGACCTAGAGGTTCTTGCTCCATAACCCTTGCAAAGGAGTGACGTGTTGCCCTAGTTGCCTTGAATGTTGTCAGCCTATAGGCTTACAAGTCTCAGTGACTTCAAGAATTGCAAACAACGACCTCATGCAAGGTCATGCCTTCCTGGACTAAGCATATCAGATAACTGAGACAGAGGTATTAAGTCCCAGATAATTTAGCATGAATTGAGTCATTTCAGCTCCAGGGCTACCTGTAGGGCTGCCTGAGAGTGACAGGCCTATATCATCACTCAGCTTCTTTTGACCTGTCTGGTCCACCCATTCCCTTCACAGGGAATTTCTTCTGGAAGCTATAAAAATGCAAAAACAAAACAAAACAAAACCTGAATATATCTAACACTATGCAAACTGGGCCTGATGAAGGAGAGACAATATGTCAAAGAAACTGCAAAACAAAACAAAACAAAAAAAGTGAGGCGATTCTTTGGGAAATTTGAATGAACTTCTGCTAAGTTCATCTAAATACTTAAGTCTTAACACAATTTTTCAGGATAGGAAAAGAAGGAACACTACTTAACTAATTAAGGCTAAAATTGGAATTAAACTAGAACTAAATAAGAGAAAGAAAATTCACAAGGATATGGAAATTAAACAGCAGTCTTAAATAGCCAATTCATCAAAGAAGAAATCACAAGAAAACTTATTAAGGCAAAGAAGTCATTCATACAAAAATCCAAATAATGGTAACCTCAGTGTGAGGTCAGGAGAGTATAGATGTGATGAGGGAGATACATGCTTGCATCTTAGGAATTGCCATCAGATGTGCTTGTTGACCTGGAAGTTATATTTGTGTTCATTTCTTTAATATTCTTTATTCTGTAATATTTCTGTATATGTTTTACATTTACTATATCAAAAATACTAGGGTTTAAGTAATTTTTAATCAAAACATAAATGATGAGCAAAAGAAAAATAATTGTAATGATCCTGATGTAACTTGAGAAATTACATATTCTGAAATTGAGAAAGAACTGGAAAGGTGAGAGAATGGGCCAGTTTTCACCTGGGTATTTGAGATTCCATAGACATGGACACAGAAAGCCTTTATTTAAAAAAATGTTTTTTAATCTGTATTTATTTTTTTGAGAGACAGAGTGTGCTCAGGGGAGAGGTAGAGAGAGAGGGAGACAATAGGCTCCAGGCTCCCAGCTGTCAGCACAGAGCCCAATTTAGGACTCACACTCGTAAACTGTAAGATCATGACCTGACTTGAGCTGAAGGCAGATTCTAAACCGACTGAGCCACCCAGGTGCCCCAGAAAGCCTCTATTTTATGAGAAGTAATAGTTGAGTTCTACTAAATAAGCTTTTCCCCAACCTACCTTTCCCTGAAGTTTTCCTGAAATTTCCAAAAACTCTGCTAATTGGCAAGTTACCAAAAGTATTCCTGTATTACTCAGAAATAAAAGTGTTATTACATGACCCCTAACACAAAGTGATGTATCTGGGAATCAGTCATATACTACAAAAAAACCCGGGTCATTCAGGTCTAATCTATTGATCACTGCCATTTTACTCCCCTCCTAGTTAAGTCAAATTTACTAAGCCTTTCAACTTTTATATATTGAAGATGTTTTAAAAGCAATATCATAATTTTACTTCAGCAGTAATTTGTTTAAAGTATTCAGAACTGCCATATCATCTTTAAAAGAGCTTTCCACTATAGCTCTTCATAAACATACTATGCCATCATTTTAGTGAAGAATCAAAACACCACCAAAGCTCTACCACTGCCTCCTAAATGAAAATGATTTAAGTGGAAAACTTGTTTCCTCTAATTAAAAATCACTATTAGCTCTAGTTTTGTTAACATAGAGTCTTCTGTTTACATGTTTTTATTGTTATTGTTAACAGTAACTTCAGTGTTGGGGCGCCTGTGTGGCTCAGTGGATGAAGCGAATGACTTTGGCTCAGGTCACGATCTCACAGTTTGTGTGTTCAAGCCCCATGTCGGGCTCTGTGTTGACAGTGCGGAACCTGTTTGGGATTCTCTCTCATCCTCTCTCTCTGCTCTTTCTGCTTTGTCTCTCAAATAATAAATGTTAAGAAAAAAATTCAGTGTTAACACTGGGCAAGTATTAAATGACAATGTCAACTTCACCTAAGATTCCTAGCAATGTTCTGAAAATCTTAGTTTTCTATACTTTCTCCTATACTTTGTGATACCGTTATCATTGGGGGAAGTTTTTTTTGTGTTTTTTTTTTAAGCTTGAAATCGACAGCAATATATTTGTGAATTTTAATAAGATTGTCAGGATATGTAAATTCTTGAAATAGTTACTTATACTGAAAAGAAGTTAGTTTTTGGAGAGACACAGTAAACAGTTCAAATTGAGAAAGTAAAGTGCTATTGTTTGCCCTGTGGGTAGATTTAGCAGTACATGAAACCTTCAGACAACTCTAGAAAGAACCAATGTATCTAGTCATTGGTTTGTCTGCAGGAGAGTATAGGCTATCATGATTGCTTCATGTTAAAGGAATTATAAACAAAAGGGCTAGAGGAAACCAATATTTTGAGCAATTTTGACAGGCATCCCATGAAGGAACACATGTACGTACTTTATACCTGTCAGATGCCAGCTAGGTTAGTTCCTTTATCAGAAAAAAAAAAAATACATGCCGATAAACTGAGAACATTTTTTTGAAACATGATGATGGACACTATTTTTGTGAATGCATTCTCAGTAGTGGACACACTGCTGTAACTCCTTTTTCTGGCAGGATAATAACAGAATGAAGGTTTCAATCGGAGGAAACCCTGTGTATTCTCTGGAATGTAACTGAATTGTTTTAGTTTGCCTATGTTATGTGGAGGCTCTAGAATATGTAAAATGATAAAGCATGTATGTTAGTGGTTCACTTATACATAATGGCTTACAAAGGAGATTGATAAGTGACATTATAGATTATTTCTGGGTAAATTCTGTATGGAACAAACCATCTATTCTGTGCCAGTTAAATAAATCTAAATATATGGAAAGTGTTTTCTCTCATGTTAGTACTTATAGGAATTTGTGCTGTTATCTAAGATCTCTGCATTTCACAACAAGCACTTACTATTTGTAAAATTTAAAAAAATGATAGTGGCATAAGAAAACTTGTTCTTTATAATGATAAGGCATTAAGAAAAAATTGTGATTTATAGTCAGTTCCTCTGTGAGGCTAAAATGCTGATCATGTAAATTCTCCTTATCTGTGGCTCTGTAGAAGTGAAATAATTGAGAAGAGGGATGACTGGATGAATTATTTTTAAGTAGCCAGGAAAGGTTACCTTGAGTACACTATTGCCATGGAAGTCAGCTAGACACTGAAGAATGAGATTTTGGAATTATACTTGCCTTTGGTGGGTTTTTAAAGAGTCTCATTCTATCATTTTTGGGAAATGGGAAGTTGAAACTCACTTGACAACTTGCAATCTTCATCCTCACTGGAGAGCTGTTTGATTTTAAGTACGCAATTGAAGAAGGATGTTGGACATTTTATAGGCTGCTTCATAGACTAAAGTCCAGGAGCTGAAGTTCACAGTTACAATTAGATTTATCTTAAGCTCTGCCAGGGACAAAGCAAACCCATTTATATGTCCTGCTTTTAGGATATACTTTGTAAGGTATAGTAGCAGCTATAAACATGACATGGGAGTGTATATGTTTAAATATATATAACCTATGATGACTCCACTTTGCAATTTACAGTATGATTGAAGATTCTCTGTGAAAATTTTTGATTAAGAAATTTGTACCATGGACAATGCTGTTTTTGACTGTGTAGCCTTGAAGTGGTTTGCCTCATACTCAGGATTTCAAACATGTTCAGCCAGGACTTGTATTATGATGCAGACAAAAAAACAAAACAAAACAAAAAACAGCAGTTGAACTAAAATTTGCTTATTTATCACTTACTTATCATTCAAATATATTTATTTGAAGTCTGGTATACCAGAAATTATGATAGACACTCTAGGATTGATCAAACTATTGGCACATTATGTTCTCATTACCAGTGTGATCTTTATCTAGGTTCTAAGTAGAATATATTATTTATTTCCCAGTGCTTAGGAACCCAGTAAAATTCCTTTATATGTGAATTAAGTGAGTAAATGTTATTTTTTATGTTGTAACATTTAGAAAATATTTGGTATATCATCTTATCCAGAAAATATCCCTTGGTGAAGGCCAAGTGCTGAATTAAAAAAAAAAAAAAAAGAAGAATATTAAAAAAAAAAAAACTGATTTAAGAATCCTTACTACAATTGTAATCAAGTGAAATAAAAAAAATAACTTTCCAAGTATGTAATTATCAGAATAGTTCTCTGAAATGGAAGTAATCTTCCTGTTTTTTTTTTCTTTTTATTTGGCTAAATACAAGATTCTGAAAGAAAAGAGAATAACTAGGAAATGTGGGTGTGTTTGTGGAAAAGGTGGGAAAAATATAAATTTTAAGAAAAATTTGGTACTGGTATGCTCATTGCAATCAGAATTGGCTTGAGGATGGTCAGATAATTGAGGAAAGGCAGACAAAACTAAATATTAAGAATGAAAGAAGGGCTTTAAAGAAAACCTGACTTGTTTCACAATTTTTCATTACTATAAAAAGTATAATTCAGCTTAAAGATAACTGGCAACTAAAAATTAAAGGTGCTATAAATACATGTAAGCTTCGATTTTCAGAAGTCATAAAAGTAATGCAACTTTATTTTACAGTATGATTTTTTACTCTTGAAAGTGATGATTATTATAAAGTATAATAACTAAAATAAAAAATTAAAAAAAAATTAAAAACCTGGGGCGCCTGGGTGGTTCAGTTGATTAAGCGTCTGATTCTTGATTTCAGCTCAGGTGATGATCTCACAGTCATGAGATCAAGCCCCCATGCATCAGGCTCTGTACTGAGTGTGGAGGCTTCTTAATATTTTTTCTCCTTCTCCCTCTGCCCCTCTCTCTGACTTGTTCTCTCTGTCTCTCTTTTTCTAAGTAAATAAATAAAAAAACCTAAAGACAGTATGATAACTGGGTCAAGGATGACCTGGGAAAATTGGTCACTAGGATGTTGTTGATAGGGGAGTAATTCAGTACATATTCAGGACTGTAACCTGTATGATGATAATCAATAAAGTGGTTAAAATCCCAAAATTTAGAGGTAGGTTTTGGTTTAAAGCAATTCCAAATCTGTCATGGATTCACCTCAAGATGGAAAGCAAATTATTAAACCTGTTTTCCTCATCTGAGGAATGAAAGTAGTGTTAATACTAAAACCTCATAGGGACACTGTGAGGTTAAACATGTTAACTTGTTATAAAGTCCTTAGAACAATGCCTGTCTCATAATACATGCTCAATTAAGTGTGATGTGGTATTGATAATCTTTAAATGCTTATACCTAGCAATTTCATTAGGTGGACTTGGTTTTGTAAGAAATGTATCAGAGATACTTAAAGCAATATAAGAAGAATGCCGTTTTGAATAGCATTTGTGTAATCTAAACTGAAGCAGCAGAAACATCCAGCAATAGGCAGTTGGCTTAAACAAATGTGTCTATGGAGCCATTAAGTTTTCTCTGTAGAATAATTTTTTAAATGCCACAGTACTTCATTTAAAAAAAGGACAGGGGCACCTGGGTGGCTCAGTTGGTTGAGTGTCTTTGGCTCAGGTCACAATCTCATGGCTCGTGAGTTCGAGCCCCACGTCGGGCTCTGTGCTGACAGTTCAGAGCCTGGAGTCTGCTTTGGATTCTGTGCCCCTCTCTCACTGTGCCCCTCCCTCACTCATGCTCTGTCTCTCTTTCTCTCAAGAATAAATAAAACATACAAATTTAAAAAAAGGACATAAGGAGTATGTATAGACAAACATATTTGGTGAATATTATATATAACACATAAAAATGGAAAGAAATAGATCAATATGTGAAGACTAGTTATGTTTGGATGGTAGATTATGGGTGAGTTTTCACCACATGTGTGTGCATATTTGGTAGCACTCTTCTATGTTTCTTTTTTTTTTAACGTTTATTTTGAGAGAGAGAGAGAGAGTGAGCACGCGCACAAGTGGGCACGTGCGAGCAAGGGAGGGACAGAGAGAGGGAGAGTGAATCCAAGCAGGCCCCACATTGTCAGCACAGAACCTGATGCAGGGCTCAAATCCCCAAACCGTGAGATCATGACACGAGCTGAAATCAGAGTTGGACACTTAACCGACTGAGTCACCCAGGTGCCCCAGTGTTTCTATGTTTTATGGTTAGAATTGTGTCCCCCCAAATTCATATGTTAACGTCCTAACCTCCAGTACCTCAGAATATGATCTTATTTGTAAATAGAGTCATTGTAGGTCTAATTAGTTCAGATGCGGTCACTCTGGAGTGGTTGGATGCCTAATGCAATATGACTGGTATCCTTATAAAAAGGGAAAAGTTGAAAGTGCAACAGAGTAGTCTCTCAGCTCAAACTTGATTCCTTAGGTGACTTTAATTTTCTATTGCCAGGTGTACAAGGAAAAGTAAACAACCTGGGTTGCACACATTCTGCACATCCTGCACTTTAGCAGGAAAAATCCTGTTTTCAGGACCGACCCTTGGCTGGCTCCTGGGAAGTGATAGTTGATTCCATGGACTGGTTAACCTGATATGAGTATTTTTGTATGCTTAAGGAGTTGGGTCACACTGTACCAGTTTGATCAGATAGTTTTATGTTAACAGTATGGTTTATAGTGACCATCTGTTTTTACTTTGGGAGTCTGGATTCTGAGTAGATGGGTCAGTCATGCATATGTGAGTGGTCTCCCATAACAACCGGGGAAACCATGAATCAGGTGAGTTTCCTTGTTGATAACAGTTAAAATGTGTTACTACACATCATTGCTAGGAGATTTAAGTGCATCCTGTGGGTCTCCACTGTGGGGGGACAATTGAAACCTGGTGCTTTGTTTCTCCTGACCTTTTGCCCCATTTACCTTTCCCTTGACTGATATTATTCTATATCCTTTCACTGTAGTAAACTGTGACTATGTATGTAATAGTAGCAGAATCCTTCCAGTTATACTTATAAGCAAATTACGGTCTTGAGGATGGCCTTTGGAACCCCAGCTACAGCATGTAAACTGATATAATCATAAATTCCAGGGGTTAGGACATGGGCATATTTGAGGACCACAGTTCTGCCTGTAATATAATATAGTTGAATTATTTTTTTATGTTTACACATTAAGCATGAACAGTAATTAATTAATTAATTAATTAATTTTAGAGGGAGGGGAGAGGGACAGAGGGATAGAGAGAGAGAATCTTAAGTTGGCTCCACTCTCAGTGCAGAGCCTGACATGGGGCCCAACCCTACAACCATGGGATCATGGCCTGAGCCAAAATCAAGAGTTGGGTGCTCAGCCAACTAAACCACCCAGGCTCTCAAGTATGAACACTTTTAAACATTGAAAAGTCATACTTCTGAGGTACAGTCAAATGAAGATGTGAAAGCCATTACTGTGACCATTAGAGTAAAAATGGATAAAGAGAGAGGAAAGAGGACCTGGTGGGGCAAGAGAGGGAGGGAGCGGGTGAGAAAGGAATTTGGCTATTTGTTACCATAGAATGTATTGTAAAATATGTATTTTTCTGTATCAATTTTAAAGGTAATAAAAGAGACAGTAGTAAATGTCATTGCCAACAAAGGCATAGTGAGTTTGATAAGGAGAGTGAAAAAAGACAGTGACTCACAGGCAAACACAAGCTTTCATGACCCTTTAAAATCTATTATAAACAGAATGTGAGACTAGAAATATTGATCATTTGGAATTTGTTCTAAGTGTTCTGACACCCACTATGGGAAATAGGGAATTTAGTATGAATGTCAAGCCACGAGAATAGATGCTTTGTGTCTCCTTTTCAATATATCATTTTTTAGCATCTCAGAAACAATAGTACTCTTGTTAGCTGTCAAGTATTCCAGTTTAATTATCCTCCTCTTTCTTCTTTGAGGGACTAAACACTGTTTAACCTTTTAAATTTCCTAAGTCAAATGTTAGGAAAGCATATGGAAAGGCCATTTCCATGGGCTATAAACATCAACTCAGCTCTGTCCTTAAAGAAAACTTTTTTTTTTTCCCTACTAAGAAATAATATTTGGAGTAAATAATTTTTATCAAACGTTAAGAACTGCTAACTATTTGTACCCCACCATATTAAATTCTGAGTCAGAGGTGGGATTACCAAGTAACATCTTTGAGCAAAGAAGGTCTTAATGTGTATTATCAATGTCCTGCATAGGATCTCCTTAATAATACTAATGTATGAGTTTTCCTGTCTGTTTTCTTGCCACTACTTTATTTGCTCCCTAATACTTGTTTCCTAACAGTTTTGTCCATTCTCTAATGTAGTTACCCTTGTCTTCCAAACATGTAGACTTTTCTGCAAATGAGCTCATCTGACCTCTGCATGTAACCCTTTAATGACTTCCTTTAATTTTTATAGTTCAGTCTACATATGGTGCATGATGTGATTCAGACAGAGTCATCATTGCAGCTCAGCATTTTCACACATTTCATAGTAGTCCCCACTTATCCAAAGGTGGTATGTTTCAAGACTCCTGGTGGATGCCTGAAACGGAATAGTCCTAAGCCCTATATATATCATGTTTTTTCCTACATGTAACATGTCTATGATACAGTTTATAGATGAGGCACAGTAAGAGATTAACAATAATAATAACACGGAATAATTATAACAGTATACTATAATGAAAGTTATGTGAATGTGCTCTTTTTCTTATGATGTGAGATAAAATGCCTATGTGATGAGATGCAGTGAAGTGAATGATGTAGGCATTGTGACTGATACTGACCTTCGAATAATTTGTCAGAAGGCGGATCATCTGCTTTTGGACTGTAGTTGACTTCAGGTAACTGAAACCACAGAAAGTGAAACTGAGGATAAGGGGACTCCTGCATTTCCTCTTTGGTGGTCATTTCTCCTCCTCTTCCTCTTCCTTTAGCCACCTGATTGATTTTCAAAACTCAAAGCATTTCTTTCACAAAGTTTTCTTATGAATCACATGATTTGTATTCTCTCAGTGCTCTGCCATCCTTGTGGTCTTAATATGTTTGCCAGTCTTTCCTACTACAAAGTAAACCTTTGAGGGCATGTGTTGTATCTTATCAGAATTTTTGTTCCTAAAGCCTATCTGAGTGGCGAATATTAGTTGTTTAATACATATTTGATGAATTCTTAACTAGTGCTAGTAAAGCATTAGAATTCGATGTTCAGATTGAAAATGCAGTTATCGATTTAAATTAACTCTCTAGATTTGTTTCCCCTTCTATGGATGCTGTCACTTTGTGCATACCCCCAATTTCTCTAGCATTGTTTCTGAGTTGTATAGGTTATCTACTTTAATTTCAGCAGTGCTTATTACTTTAAAAAGTAGCAATTATTGTAAAAAAGGAAGCACTGATTACAGTTGAAATAACCTGGCACAATGACTCACTTACTCTCCAGAGTAACAGATTGAACTCAGTATGACATTTAATTTATATATACATTTATATGAAGAGAGGGGAGAGAAGGAGAGAGGGAGTTTCAGATCAAGAGGAGAATATAGGGAGGGCTGGAGGAGGGGGCCTGGGTATTTGCATGATCTGTATTTCTGTTCCACATGGAAATTAATATGAAACAGAGTGGCCTTTTCTCTTTATTTTGACATGTCATAAGATCTTTTTTTTCCACAGTACATCCTCAATGAATTTACAACATATATTTATTAGCTTGTCTTATTACGTTAGAAATGCTCCAGTGTTGGAGGATACATTCCTGAAATGTTATCTGGCAGAATGCCTACTCTGGTTTCTAACAGTCCCTTTGGGGAAGACATTCCTCAATAGATATGGCGCTATTGACTGTATGAGTATTCAGGCTTCATCCATTCTGTAGTTAGTGGCGGTAGCACATGGGAAGGCAGGTTTGAGAAAAAATGGTAAACTCTCAGACTAACAGAAGGTACACTGTGCATTAGATAGAGTGTATAAGAATGAGGCTGGAAGGTAAACAGTGGAAAAATGATAAAGTACTAAATAAGCCTTGCTAAAAATTGGATTATATCCATATCCTTATATCACAGGAAAGAAATTAATACTTTTGTAAATAGGTATTTGATGTGATCATATTTTTTTTTTTATTAAAAGAAGGACAAGATGCAAGGAGATTTTAATTTTAATTTGATAAAATTAACAAATTTTCATCCCTTATCTATATTTTTTGCATACATTATGCTAGGCAGAGTTCTAAAGCAAGAAATTGTAAGGGGATCTCTTAAGACAGTTACCATGAAGGTGGAGTGAAAAAAGTAAGAGCTAAATTACAAATAGAGTTAACAAGATTGGTTGATTGTAAGAGAAAATGTAAAAGAAGAAATTAAGGGCAAAATTCAGGTTTTCTCAGAGGTAGATGGATATATGACAGTCTTCAAGATATAAAATTTAGTTTTGCTTAAAGCTGTAGTAAAGAAAATTCAGTTTTAGACATCTGTGGTTGAAGGATCTTTTCACAGTCTGGAGAGAATATGTTGACATGCAACTGGACATAGTTTTCTGGTGCCTCAAAATGAGAAAAAAGCTGGGAGAAAAATGTAGATTTGACAAATATTTTTAAAAATTGCAAAAAAATGACATAGGTGTTCTGATGAATCCAAGAGTTCTTTTAATACATTAATTATGGCATAAAATATGTTTCACATAAAAATTTTAATAAAGCTATGTTTCTGGTAATCAAAGGAATTCATAGTAAGAAAACAATGAAATAAAAATTTGATACATGCAGTTGATCAAGATAAAAAATATTCTGGTAAGAATTTTTGGATTATTTTTATGATTTCCTAGGAACTCTGAATTGGTATAAATGCTTAGAAAGTAATTTGACAATTTTATATCAAGAAATTAAAAATATTTATATTATTTCCTGTTTCCTATTGTTGATAGGAATTTTTTCTGGTTAAATAATCAAATATTCTTTATTATTTTTTTTCATGTGGAAAGGTTGAGTGAATGCTACTTTCAAATAGGATGATTATTAAACATGATGAATATTTCTGATATTTTTTGCAGTTTAAAAATTATAGTTCTAAATAATTTTTGATGACTTGTAAAAATGGGTACATTAAAAGTATCTCAAGTGGATGATGAAAAATTAAATAACATAGTAATTACAAAGCTATATCACTCTCGGGGTGCCTGGGTGGCTCAGTCAGTTAATAACACATCCGACTTCCGCTCAGGTCATGATCTCCTGGTTCATGAGCTCAATCCCTGCTTCAGACTCTGTGCTGACAGCTCAGAGCCTGGAACCTGCTTTGGATTCTGTGTCTCCCTCTCTCTCTCTGCCCCTCTCCTGCTCACACTTTGTCTTTCTGTCTCAAAAATAAATAAACATTAAAAAAGAAAAGCTAAATCACTCTGATCCAAAATGTGTCCAATACAAAATATTATTCATATATGCAATAAACATGCACATATAATAGGTATATGGAATTTATGTGATTTGTATGGATTATTTTAGTTTCCCACACTATAGTTTCCTGCATTTTGCAATTTTCCTATCAGAAATACCTGCTAATTTATCAATTAAAACATCACATTTCCCTGATATGCCAACTGTATTCTCTGTAGGTAGTCTATATGTTAGTGTTCCAGAATAATGTAAATACATTTATATAGCTTTTGAATCTCATTTTTCTTAATGAATTTGCTGTTTCCATTTGACCTGAGTAGTGAATCAGAGTAAGGAAAATTTTCTTCAGGTTTCGCCTTTTCCTTCTGTATGAAGCCCTTGGTAGAGACCTCAGAAGAGGACCTTGGCTAAGGCATCAGGTAAGATAAAAAGACCTAGAAATAAAGGTACCTGGGTGAAGAATACAGATATGATTAAGAGCATGATCAGCTATAGAGGCCTGAGTCCCTCACTGCAACTCCCTTTAGAGACTGACATGTATGGGCTGTTCATGAGGTATGGTGTGGAGAGGACAGCTGTCTCCTATGAGATCAGCCAGAGTTTTTTTAAGTTCTTAAGGATAGGCTTGAAAAATCACACAGAGATTGTTAGGAGCCAGACTCTTCAGAATGAAAATCTGAAATATATTTTGCCATAAAAACTTTCACAAAATACTCTATAGTACCCTAATCTGTGGGGTGACATTCATATCCTCTTCACCCATTGGGAGCTCTTCCTTAAAGAGATTAGCACTGAAGTAATAAACATATGCAACTAATTTCTCTGGAAGAGGAACAGGTGTAGAGTTCTACTTTGGGTATTATTTACCAGACATGTAATGCTGCATGTTCTCCCTGAGAAAACAATGATTGTCATAATTAATAGTGCTCTCTGAACAAGAGAAGCCAATTCTTTATAATCTGGCAGTCGTGCATATTAACTCTCAAGGCTAGAATTAAATAAATGAATCAGTTTGACTGAAGGCCAAGTAGTTGTTTATTTTATGGTGTACGATTTAAGTCATTTTGTCCATTGTACATGAGGATGTTCGTCCTATTTCATGATGAGTCAATGTGACATATTTAGCTTCATGACTGAAATGTGACCTCATTTTTATTTTCTGTCTGCTGTGGTTCTTGGAAATTACTATTCACATATTTACTAATGGAATGCTTCAATTAGACGGATTCTCTGAAAGAAATAGAAACTCAATAAGATGCTTTGAAATAGCCAAATGACACTTAGAATTTGGAGGGATTCACAATCCAGCAATTTATTAGAAACACTAGAGGAAAATACAAAAAATAAATGTTGCAGTTATTATATTGTAGTCTGACGTCATGATCTATTAGATGATGAGGGAGGATTTAAAAGCTGAGTGTTGGGGCGCCTGGGTGGCGCAGTCGGTTAAGCGTCCGACTTCAGCCAGGTCACGATCTCGCGGTCCGTGAGTTCGAGCCCCGCGTCGGGCTCTGGGCTGATGGCTCGGAGCCTGGAGCCTGTTTCTGATTCTGTGTCTCCCTCTCTCTCTGCCCCTCCCCCGCCCATGCTCTGTCTCTCTCTGTCCCAAAAAATAAATAAACGTTGAAAAAAAAATTAAAAAAAAAATAAAAGCTGAGTGTTTGTGATGTTCTCTCCCTCGTTAGTATTCCATTGCTTGACTTCCTTTTTTTTTTTTTTTCACTCAAGCAGAGCTTTTTATTTTTTTTATTTTTTTTATTTTTTTAAATTTTTTTCCAACGTTTTTTATTTATTTTTGGGACAGAGAGAGACAGAGCATGAACGGGGGAGGGGCAGAGAGAGAGGGAGACACAGAATCGGAAACAGGCTCCAGGCTCCGAGCCATCAGCCCAGAGCCCGACGCGGGGCTCGAACTCACGGACCGCGAGATCGTGACCTGGCTGAGGTCGGACGCTTAACCGACTGCGCCACCCAGGCGCCCCAAGCAGAGCTTTTTATAGCGGTGTTACTTACCATTCATCTTTTTAAGTTAATTACTATGTAGTTTATTCTTTTAGAGTTAACAACTAGACAATTTAGATATTAGTAACCTATTCATTTAAAAATATTGGTGTGTTATTGATCAGTCATCTATGTAATGATTTGCAAAATGATGCAAAATATTTCTTTTGTCTAATCACTTATACTCTAATCACTGGAAGGAAACCTGTAAGACTCAGATGTTTTTGGGAGATGATGGGTCTTTCTTTACTTCTGGGTGGTAGGGCATAGGATTCTCAGATGTGATGTCCTAAAATCAGATGTTAATATTTTATATTTAGTCAAATTATCTTGAAGCTAGACAAGATTTTTCTAGGGCAGTGAAAAGATTACTTATTACTGACAGGAGTAACTAGATCCTTTCACATTTGGCCCAGGTTCATTTCTTAAAAGCCAGAGGTCTTCCTATACCTACCTGTGTTAGTAAGGAACCTTCTATAAGTAAGGAACCCCAGAAATATGAACCTAGGACTTTATGTAGAACAGGGACAGTTATCCTTGCACTTGTCCTGAAAGAGGAAGAGAAACCGCTATTAATGTAAACAAATTCTCTGGAAGAAACAGTGAAGGAAAGAAATGGGGAAGAATTCTTGGTTCCTATTTGGACTGTAAACAAGTATCTCCAGGGAGAAGATAAGACAAGAGTTTTTAAATCTATTTATGTATGTATTTATGTATATTCATTCATTCATTCATTCATTTATATATTATTTATTTGTTTATTTATTTATGGCAGTGTACCCATGCTCATGGGGGAAGGGCAGAGAGAGAGAGAGAGAGGAGAAAATGAATGAATGAATGTATCCCAAGCATGTTCCACATTCAGCATGAGCCCAATGTGGGTCTTGATACCACAACCCTAGGATCATGACCTGATCCAAAATCAAGAGTTGGATACTCAACCCGCTAAGCCACCCAGGTACCCCAAGGGGTTTTCAAATGTAAAATGAGATGTCTGTCTTTTGGAATACAAACACAAAGAAAAGTAACTCTTTAAATCTCTCAGGAAGATTCTTAGCTATTCAGTTGTCTTTTACATCAGTACTCTGAATTTACCTGTCTAAAGGAGATAAGAGAAGGTTTATATCTTTTGAATGGAACCAAATGGCTTTACCGTTAAAGGAATAAATGGCTACCAGTCTAACACCCATAGCATGTGAGGAGCAAATGTTTCTTGGAGAGTGGGTACCTGCATGTCTCAGTCCATTAAGTGACTCTTGATTTTGGCTCAGGCCATTATCTCACATTTCATGGGATGGAGCTCCATGTAGGGCTCTGTGCTGATAGCATGGAGCCTACTTGGGGTTCTCTCTCTCTCTCTCCCATTTGCACTCTCTCTCTCTCTCTCTCTCTCAAAATAAATAAATTTTTAAAAAATGTTTCTTGGAGAAATAACAGCAAATATTCTTTATCTTATAGCTTATCCATTTCATAGATGTGGAGGCTGGGACTTTGAAGGATCATTCAGAAATCTGGGAAGGTATTGTCTTCCCACAGTGATACACCTGAATTCAATAGAAAGTTTTTTTTAGAGGATAAAAATAACAAGCCAGATAACTTCAAGGCAGGTATACTTAGGGAAAAGGGTCTTGTGGTGCACTTCAATTAGAAATAGGGGTATCATTTTAGCTTGCTTAGCTGTTGGGTACACCATATAGGAAATAAGAGAAACTTTCCCCTTTTTTGGAAATGAATATAAAAAGGTGCTAATTTTCCTTAAGAAGAAAGAATATTTTCCTATATTACTTTGGGTTAATTACAAAGAGTTAGAAAAAAACTAACATTTTTTAATGTTTTTTCTCAGTGTAACTATGCTAACATACAGACATTTATATTTTAAGAGTCTTAAGTATCAAAAGCTAATGTAAATATGATACAGAAAGTATAGAAGTTAAAAAACTCAACCTACTTCTCTAACCCATAAACAGTTATGCTGTTTGCACAAATTGCCAGTGCCAGAAAATTTCTGTGAAAAGGCATTTTTGAAAGATGTAATACTGAGTCTTATGATCACAAGGGCATGTATTGTTATTGTGAGCTTGTCAGATGATAAATGAGGATGTAGTTCCAGAAATTAATTAGCTGAAAAGAATATCTACCTATTTCAGTAACTTTCCATGGGAAGTGTACATTCAATTTTATGCCAAAAATGGTCTCTTTTTATAGCTATTAGCTAGTGATTTTTTAGAATCCTAAATCTGATAATGAATAAGTGTTCAGCCAGCTTAAGAAATGTAACTGATATTGTTTGGGTAAAAATATCATTATGAGAACATAATTTTAAGGTTATAAAAACTGATTATTTTTTGTCTTCTAAGTGTCTTCCATTGAAGGTTAATGTGTAATTAAAATGCTTTTTATTTCTTCTGGCTTCCTAAATGTCATTTTTAGTCTACTCTCAGTGTTTGTTAAAAAAAAAAAAAAAGCATAAAATTTCTCTATTCCCAAATTTGCCATGGCTTTCTTCCTATCTATCATATCTATCATTTATATAACTATCTCTTAAACTATTCCTATATACATTTTAGTTACTCAATAAACTGTGTATGTTACTTAAAAACATTCACTTAGAAAACTTGGGCATTTTTCAAAATGAATATAACCAATAATAAAACTAGATTTGATTTTTCTGGTACTTGGTTACATTACATCAACTTCACCTTTTTTGTTAATTCATAAATCCTTGATAAAGGAATGATTAAGGATCTGCTCTGTATCAGGGACTAGGCTAGGTAAAGGTTTACAAAGATGACTGAGCCCTGAGGCAAATATATAACACAATAATTAATTTCAGTGACTTTGAAACCAGATAGACTTGGGCACAGTTCCAATTCTGTCACTTAGGGTTTGTGTATGACATTCTGGATGATAATTGTATAAGTTTTATTAATTTAATTGAACTGTGAAATGAAAATGCCAGTAATACTACGAATAAAATCAGGAATATTGCTTCAAGTAAATATAGACACTGATTTTATGCCTTTCACAAAACAATTCAAAATGTATTATAGATCTAAATATAAAATACAAAACTATGAAAACCTTAAAAGATGACGTAGGCTAAACGGTAGCTGATACAGGATAGAATCTTGACTTGAGCACTTTTTAGATAAAATGGTAAATATTCAGTCCATAAGAGAAAATTGATAAATTGGACTTCATTAAAATTAAAACTTGTGCTGTACAAATGATAATACCAAGAGAATAAAAAGACAATGGGAGAAAATTTTTGCAAAACACATATTTAAAAAGGGTCTGGTATTCAAGACTTGCAAAGAATTCAACAATATGAAAATAAGCAGCATAGTTAAAAAACGGGCAAATGATCTGAACAGACATTTCACCAACGAAGATATACAGATGGTAAGTAAGCATATGAAAAGATGCTCAACATTGTGTGTCATTAGGGAATTGCAAATTAAAACAGCAGTGGCATACCACGGTATACATGTTTGAGTGGCTAAAATTAGGAATACAGTGAGTGCTAGGGAGTGTGTGGAGCAACAAGAACTCTCTGTCATTGGTGGTGGAAATGGAAAATGGTACAGCTACTTTGGTAGACAGTGCAGTATCTTACAAAAGTAAACATACTCTTCTCATACAGTCTAACAATCAATATTCCTTGGTACCCAAATTCATTAAAAACTTACATCTACACAAAAACCTGCACACAAGTGTTTATATTATCTCTATCATTGTTAAAAGTTGGAAGCAGTCAAGACATCCTTCAAGAGATGAATGGATAAACTGGCACATCCATACAATGGAATATTATTCAGTGATACAAGGGAAATGAGCTATGAAGCCATAAAGACATGGAGGGAACCTAAATGTATTGTGCTAAGGGAAAGAAACTAATATGAAAAATCTGAATCCTGTGTGACTTCAATTATATGACATTCTGGAAAAGATAAAATTATGCAGACAATAAAAAGGTTAATGGTTGGCAGGGACTTGGGGGAAGGGATGAAGGGTTGAAAGGTTTGGCACAGGAGATCTATACAGCAATGGAACTATTCTGTGTACACAGTGATGATAGACAAACACCATTACACATTTGTGAAAACCCAGTAGCATGTACAACACAGTGAACTCTAATGTAGACTATGGACTTCAATTAATAATAATGGGGCGCCTGGGTGGCGCAGTCGGTTAAGCGTCCGACTTCAACCAGGTCACTATCTCGCAGTCTGTGAGTTCGAGCCCCGCGTCGGGCTCTGGGCTGATGGCTCAGAGCCTGGAGCCTGTTTCCAATTCTGTGTCTCCCTCTCTCTCTGCCCCTCCCCCGTTCATGCTCTGTCTCTCTCTGTCCCAAAAATAAATAAACGTTGAAAAAAAAAATAATAATGTATTGGCATGTGTTCAGCAATCGTAACATGTACCAAACTAATACAAGCTATATAAATAATAAGACAAACCATGTGTGGGAACAAAGAGAATACATAGTAACTTTGTTTTTTCTAATTTTTCTGTAAACCTAAAACTGCCCTAAAAATAATCTATTTTAAAGAAAGGTAAAGGGTAGATTTGGAGAAAGTGTGGAAAGTATACAGCTCTATGTAAGAAAGAAATGAGATTTTTTTCATAAGCTCTTAGCTCAATGCATGGCACTTAATATATATAAAAATTGGAACTAAATGGTAGGAATTATGATAATGAATATGATTATGATGATGGCAAGAAAAAATAGGATAGTCCTGGATTGATATACGTAACAATTTTCCAAAAATAAATAAAAGTAAAAAAAAAATCCTTAAATTTAGAAAACACTAATATTTACTTTAGGGTTGGGGACTGAATACAGCTATGTAGAAATTTTCCACAGAAATATATCATTTGAGCTGATATTTGAAAGATCAGTAAATCTGACTAGAAAGAGCAAGAGGTAAAGAGCTTTTCAGAGAAGATATTGCATTTGCAAAACAATGGATTGATCATCTAACCTGGCAATATGGGAAACTGAGTAGTAAACATGTCTAAAGCATTGGATTCATGGCAAAAATGGAGATAAATCCACAAGCCTTGAAAGGTGATCTACAAATTATTACTTGATTTAGACTTTAAAAGCTTAAACAAGAAGTATTGGATTCCTTTAACTATAAACTAGCTATTTGCTTTACATATTCATACAGATGAAGGAGTTATGGAGAAGATTTCTAGGCTGCTTATCCACTGTGTTATGCGTTTATAAAAATGCATTATTTTAGATGTGATTTTGGATTAAGAAATTTAGGATTAATAGTGACTAGATAAAATTACTCTAGAAATATTTAGCTAGTTTAGTACTTAAGGAGATTTTCGTGGATTACTTGAACACAAAGATAGCATAGAATATTTTGCACATTTTCTCCATTAAAAACTTGACTGAAAATGCGCTGAAGTTTTGTTACTTTTATTGCTATTAATCTTAAATTTTAATGTTATCACTGAACAGGAATGAATGGACAGTTTGTATGGCTTAACAAAAAGCAATTGGCCAGAGAAATAACTTCTGAAGTTTACATGACAAAAACATTCTCCATATATTTATGTATTTTCAGAAACATTTAATATAGTTTTTTTCTGTTACATGAGATACTATATTTCATAGATCAATAAGTGATGAAAATATTTCATAATTACACTTCTGTAAAGGTTCTGCAATATACAATTTCCTGATTTCTAAAAATGAATATCATTAAGAAATCTTTTAAATGTGGAATATGGGGGGCGCCTGGGTGGCGCAGTCAGTTAGGCGTCCGACTTCAGCCAGGTCACGATCTTGCGGTCCGTGAGTTCGAGCCCCGCGTCTGGCTCTGGGCTGATGGCTCGGAGCCTGGAGCCTGTTTCCGATTCTGTGTCTCCCTCTCTCTCTGCCCCTCCCCCGTTCATGCTCTGTCTCTCTCTGTCCCAAAAATAAATAAAAAACGTTGAAAAAAAATTAAAAAAAATAAAATAAATGTGGAATATGGTATAAATTTTTATTCTATGTAAAATATATTTGCTGGTCCTTATAGTTTAATATTAAAATGTAGTTATTGATTCATTTTTGTTAGTGTTTTTATTGTACTATTCTTCTCTAAGTATACTGCTATCAGCCTCAAAATTGTTGGGTTCTTCATCTTTTTTTTTTTAACTAAACTCTAGTAGGACCCTAATAACAGTGATGCATGACTCAAAGATCATAAGGTGATTGATGGCTGCCTATAGGTCTGATAATGACACAGTCTGAAATGAAAATACAATTTATCTGATGTGAAAAATATCGTGATCCCTCAAGCCTCTAAAGCATCAATGTGAATGTTCATAGGAAGTAGCCATAGTGATTATGGTTCAAGTTTACCACAGTTAAATTTAGTCTTTGAGGCACCATTTATTACCATCCCAAGTACTTTTTTTTATAGTATCCATAAGCAGAATTCACGGCCATCCAAGGGAGACCAAACTTTTAAGTTACTATATCAACTTCTAAAAGTTAACGAGTAGCCTGGGGAGTTATGATTTACTGTCAGTCCAGCAAGAAATGTCAGTGCCCTAGAATATGAGGAGGCAAGTGTCATCTAGCCGGATTTGTGAACTTTTCACTTTGCCATTCACTAGACAGCAAACAGAAAATTAGTCTATAAATAATTGAACTTGAAATTTTTTTGAAAATCTATCACAGCATGTTAAAAGCAATTTTGTTCTCGAATTAGCTCTCCACAAGTAGTAAATATGTCAAACAGCCTTTAAATAATGCAACATATATAGCAACAGATAAGAAGGTTTAATAAGAATAAGAGAAAAGAAGACATTAGAAAATACACATGATGTATGATTTTGTTGGTTGTATTTTCTTTCTGAGAAAATTGGAATATAAATCTGATTTTAAAATGCCCATTAAAAGTAGACAATTTGCATAATGATGTTTTAATATTCTAGGAAAATGATACAAATTTGTAAATAAACATTTCTAATATGCCTTTATTCTGTACACAGAGAACATATGTTTAAGCCTTCTTAAGAATGAAAAAACAAAGTTACAAATGACTGCTCATAAAGATATAGGAAAAGATGAAGGGTGAAATGTTTCAATCAAAGCTCTACTGTGTGGTTCTTTAAAAGTGTTCTTGTAAGTGGGGTGCCTGGGTGCCTCATTTGGTTAAGCATCTGACTTTGGTTCGCATCATGATCTCACAGTTCGTGGGTTAGAGCCCCGCATCAGGCTCTGTGCTGACAACTCAGCCTGAATCCTGCTTTAGATTACTTGTGCTTTGTCTTTCAAAAGTAAAGAAGAATTTAAAAAAATTATGACTGTTTTGATAAGATACCTATATAAAAGGACACCCAAGTTTTTAGGTGGTTTTAGGAAACCACATTCATAATACTAAAACATTAATTTTTTTTATCCTTTTTATATGTTGGTATCTTTAATATAGGAGAAAATGTATTACTTAACCCTGATGTTAAATAATGTACAGTCGGTTTAAGTATTTTGTATACAATAAAAATTCATTGGCATCAGTAATTAGAAATATTTTATAAAACTAAAAGTAGTATGGAATAAAGTGATGTATGGCAGTAAATGTCTGTCATGGGAAACGTTTGTATAATAATGCATATTAAGTTTATTTTAGTGGTAAACTTACATAAAATGGTAAGAATAGTACATATAACTTTCTTATTTCTGATAGTTTAAAGTATGTTACTGACAAGGTGCCCTGTTACCAAAAAATACTTGAATGTATTACTTACAAATAGGAACATCCTATTATATAACCACATACAGCCATCATAATCAAGAAATCAGCATAGAGGAAGTGCTTTAAGACTCTTGAACTGTCTTACTCCTGATCAAACTTTATTTACTCATTTATATTAGTCTATTTACATACATGCCTCTTTTGTTTATCAGTTATAATTCCTTATTATCATTGTTTTTTGATACCTGAACTATCCCAGATTTGGACAGTGAAAGACCCTCAAGGTTCCTTTTGTGTGACTTTGACTTGCCTGCATCATTCTTTGAACACATCCTTTGTCACGTGTGTGTACACACATACACATACACATGATGTTCCAGATCACTTTCTAATTTCTAATTTTCTAATTGTTTCTCCAAGGAGCCTTGGTTCCTATTTGGGGAGAATGGTATTTATAATCCATTATTCAGGCACAGTTGTGTTCTCCTTGCCCTTGGGTTGTTACTGCTCCTATGCCTTCTCAGTGGAAGAACCAGGGATTATATGAATGTACACACACACTTATGAATATGTATATAATGTATATTTTATATATAAAACTTACATCCGTGTGTGTGTGTGTGTGTGTATAAGCATGTAGAGGTACATATATATATAAAATATACCACTACAAATTCATACCAACATCTCCCCATTCTATCCAGTACAATGTTTATTTTAATTTTCTCCCTGAACATAATTATGCCTTCTCTATCAGTGAGGAAACTGGCTATAATTATCTTCAGTGGGTTTTCTTGTTTGATAAATCTCACTGTGTACACTTACCTCCCATTGCTGCTGCTGCTCATGCTCCTTGTGGAAATGCCTTCTCAGTCTATTCACGTTCCATCCTCTTCCATTCTGCATGATAATTCATATGTAGCTATGTAATTCCTAGTAAATGTGGGGTAATTGAGAAGATTAACTAATGAGTGGATAATATAGTTTGATGGTCACCATCCATTTTCAGTATTCTTCTAATATGCCTTCCACAATGGCAAAGTTGAAAACTGCATTTTCAGTACTTATTTGCAGTTATTGTTCTTAGTGTAATTAATTGCCACCAAATAGATTTATTCATACAGTTTTGGCAAATGGAAGGGAGACAGATCTTGCACACCACTCTTTTTGCTATTTCTGTAGCTTCCCACTACTCCTAGTTTCTTCTGGTGCTTCTAGTCATGTCTGGCTTACTTAGGTTATGCCCATTTAGTCATAGTACTATAGCCAGAAGTTGTAATGGCAGTTTCCAGAATGCAGGACAGGCTATAGCTGCCTTTATAATTTATAATAATCGGATTTATAATAATCAGTCATTTCTGAAAATCGAAACAGAATGTGTTTCTTTAGCATTCCTAAAATTCATTCTTTAAATGAATTTTTACCTTTCTGCTGTCATCTAGAATAAGAATGGAAGTTTCATCCATTTGTAGACTGATACCTCTAAACACCTAAAACAATGCTTGGTCCTAAGACTGTGCTTAATGGTAGTGTAAGACCTAAACATAATTACTTGATATAACTTTCTTTTTTTTTTTTTTTTTAAGAATCCAATGCAATTAGAAATTCTGTCCATTCCATTCACTACGAGGCCCTCCTTTCACTATAAATCTTTCAGAGCTGACTTTTATTCTATTCAAGCCACTTATTTGAAGAAACCAGAGGTGAATCAATGACTAGCAGTAAGGAGATCATGCTGTGTTATCTATCAATACATAAATCTAGTTACATGTAGTAGGATTCTATTGTTACTTGAAAGTAGTCTATGGAAGACCAGGTTCTAGAAAATTCTGAATGTAGTAATAATTTGCATGAGTATGTGGCTTATGTTTCCAGTGCACCTATCCAGGAGCCCAGGAGAAATTTATTATGATCTGTTCTCTGAAGAAGAAACAATTGGCTTTGATTTATGTGCTCTGCAAATATGCTGGTACCAGCTGGGATTAAACTACTGGAACATTAAAACCTCACTCAAGAGTTTTTCTTCTAAACTTACTTTAGTAGGCTAAACTTAAAGCTTTATATCTTTGTTATTTACTCTGGAAGGGAAATTGCCTAGTAATATCAATCTATAATGATTCATGAATAGTTACTGTTTTGTAAACAGCCTAGAATTTACAGTAATCAAGAATGAAGAGTTGGTTGTGAAGAGGTTTGGGTTTTGAGTAGAGCATGTAAATTAGTTTTAGAATAGGACTGTTTCCTTCCAATCTGAATGTTCACCAATTCTTATAATAATTAGATGGACAGAGAAGACCTATTCTGTGATCTGTTTCAGCAGTTTTATTGAGTACTTGCTATAGATTAGGCATTGTTCTACATTTGGGGATACAAACATACATAAACAGACAAAAATACCTATCTTCATGTAACCTTCATATAGTTGTGGAGATAAGTAAGGGACACCATCAATATGAAAATGTACAATACATTAGATAATATTTAGTATTAAATAAACTAATGTTAGAAGTGGCTGCTATATAGAGTGCTTAATGTATAAGGAGCAAAGGCAAGAAGTGGTTAGAGAGTAAATTATACTATGACCTGAGGAAAAAGCGTTCTAGCAAAAGGAAGAGTGAGTACAAAAAATCTGAAGGAGATTAATATTCCAGAAATGTTGGAAAGGCTGCTGTGACTTAAGCAGAATGTAAAGCAGGAGGGATTTAGTAGGATATAAAATGAAAGAGAAAAATGATTAGTCAGAATACTTACAGTTTGAAGATCATTGAAAAATATTTGGTGTTTCCCTCAAAGTGATTTGGGAAGCCCAGTAGAAGTTTTTGAACAGAGATGCAACTTGATACAGGTTGATTTTAACAGAATCACTCTGGCTACTATGTTGAGAGAAAGGTGGAATGAGAAAGACAAATTGGCCATAACCCAGGTAGGAGAAGGTGACATCTTAGATCTTGGTGTAAAGGACTTGGGAAGAAGTGGCCAGTTTTGAGATGTAATTTGAAGGTAGCACCAAGAGCTCTTACTTAGAAATCTCTCACCATCTTTTCCTATCTCCAGCACAGTAGTCCCCTCAGTGGCATTCCAAATACCATTGCCCATTGACTCAGATGGTGGTTATTTATGAATTCAACAATAGAGACTTCTTTTCAAGTAAGCTAAATTGGCCACATCTACTGTCACATATTCAAACTGCTAACAGCTTCACCAGTAATATGGTATGGCACTACTCTACAGTTAGATCAGTTTCTTATTTATATTAGATTCTTTCATTAAAAGGGACTTAAATTATATCCACACTATATTAGATATTTAATCTGGTTATGTATTTGCCCTCCCTAACCACTATACTTTTCTACCACTGTCTGGGAACTTAATGAATACCATACTACTGGTGTATAGACAACAGACCAAACAAGAATGATTTTGAACATAACAGATTATTTTATATAAGATTGTGAGAGAATGGTAGATGCCCATGGGTCTCATCAACGAGAAACAGCTGCTCATATAATTTGTACTGGTCTATTGAAGACTTAGTTCTCATGTTTATATCCTTTAGTGTTTGTTATGCTTTTTAAGATTAAGTTTAACCTCTTGTTGAATATTGTACCTGTGGTTCTTGCTTCTTGATTGACACATGACAGGTAGGTCTGGGGAATGGAGAAGACAATCAGTAATGTTTAATAAATTGATGTCTTTCAATTACTTATGGATCTGACACTGACCTAATTTTCCATTTAAAAATAATACTTATCCAAGCATAAGCATTCTCCACATTGTTGGAGAATTTCTTTTCTATAGGTTATGATTCTTGTGTGCTTAACTAAATCTTGGATTTGTTAAGGAGATGACACAAAGAAAAAGTAACAATTTCTGAATTACGAAATTCTGAAATACGAAAATAAGACAGTAGTATAGACAAAATAACAAAAATAATAGGAGATGAATTAAAATTGATAATACGGAAAGATACATTGTAAACCATGATGAATGTTAAATGTATTACTTTTTTAAAATATATTTTTATAAGTATTTTAACTATTTTGGTGTAAAAACAGTGTTGCACCTAGACTTTGAAAAGAGAAAATCTGTAACCCTTGAAATTACTGATCCCTTTATTTAAGTTTTTTACTAAAAAAAAAAGTGTTATATAGGTTACTCTGAAGGGCAAGATTACAATGAAGAGTGATTATTCATTTGCTTAGTGACTTAGAGAGTAACTGGCACTTTTTGCAGTTTTTTTGGGTGGAAGGAGTAGCACTTGCCTGCTTTTGCCAGTGAGTTTGCCTCCTGGCCAGTCAACAGAGGAAATAGCCTGGTCTATTTTATGAAGGTAATTTACCCCTGGAATTAGTTAATAACAGCAATGGCTTCATAAAGTACAAGTCCTATCAAACTAATCTAAACTTGATCAATCAAGGGAAGGCAATAGAAGCAATCTTTCTTGACATGAGCAATGATTTTGGTGCTACTGCGTATGACATATTTCTGAGTAAACTAAGAAAATATGTTCTCGTTAGTGTTTGATTTTTAGTTCAGTGCACAACTCTGATCCCATCTTAAAAAAATACTTGCTTCCTTAATAATAGTAACAAGAACAACAACAAGAAAAATGAGAAGTAGTGAAGGGGAAAAGAAGGAATATTTTTTATATATCAACTGAATCCAGTTTCACTAAGAATAATGATATTATTAGTTGTATTTTGGGCACTGTTTGTTAATATACATTGGTTCACATTGACCCTACCATATCCATTATAATGATAATAAAGCCAAATTTATACCTGGCTATGAACCAAAATTTATAAAGCAAGATTTCTCTAGATCCTAAAATAATATATATTACATTCTATTCTGTCACTTTCCAGTGCACCATTTTTTTCTTTTCTTTTTTTTTTTTTTTTTTTTTTTTTTGAGAGACAGAGAGAAGGTGTGCACACACGTGAGTAGAGGATGGGTAGAGGAAGAGAGTGGGAGAATCCCCATCAGGCTCCATGCCCAGTGTAGAGCCTGATGCGGGGCTCAATCCCACGACTGGATCATGAGATCATGACCTAAGCCGAAATCAAAAGTTGGGTGCTTAACTGACTGAACCACCCAGGCTCTCCTCTAATGCACTATTTTAAATCTTCTTTCTTTTGTTTACCTCTGTTGAAACAATAATGTTGCATTTTCTCAATATATTTATTGGAAGGGGTAGATATGCCCTTTTCCAGGTCACCGTGTCCTTGTAAGCTAACTGAAATGTGTATGTAAATATAGATAGCTTTGATTGGCATGGAAAAAAAAATACATATTAACTGAGTGAGCTTACACTTGTTGGGCCTCTTTTTCTAAGCACTTGGCTTACTGTCCATTTTTGTAGCAGAAATACTCCTTCACTAGAAAGGAGTCCAAACCCACAATTCTGATATCAAATAATTATTTTACTGCATTTCAGAGTTGAATGGGATATTTAAGGTTAATTTAATTACCCCATTCTGTGCTTCAATTCCCTCTATAACATGGAATTAAACTTCAATTGAAATTTTATTTATTGAGTACTTCTCTTTAGCTGGCACTATCTAGGTTCTAAATAAACAAAAAAATGTTGTAAGCATTACAAGGAGCTCACATATTAATGAAGAGATAGGACAAAGATTTAAATATGAATATGAACAAATTAACACAATAATATTAATTTATTAAAAATTTCTGCAAGATATCAGAGGAACATGGGGAATAAACCCCCCCTCCCCCCGAGGAAGTCAGAAGACTTTCAAATAGACAGTTAATCTTGGGATTGAAAATAATGAAGGAGCAAGAGAGAAGAAAGGCACAGAGGCTGAAAAATAAGTGGTTTGATAGAATGTATCATATACATGTAATGACAAGTGGCTCAATATACCTGGGGCATAGGACTTGTCATAGGTAACCAAAATTATTTTACCCCAGTGCTTCCTCCAATAGACTGGAAGGTTTTGGAAGGGGAAAAGCACTGATTCATGTTTGTATTTTTAGTTCTCAGCGAAATGTCTGCTAAATAGAGAGTTTTTAATAGGAATTTTACCTGGCCAATTAAAATTGGGAGCTATAATCATTAATGGTGTAACTGGAGGCATAGGTTTAGGTGATCTCATAATTTCTATGCAGAGTAAGAATGAAAGTAATCTAAAGATCTAACTTGGTAAATTTCAGTACTGAAAGATGAATAGGAAAAGGAAAACCCATGCAAGATCATGAAAAAGAGTGGTTAAATATATTAGATAATATATAGAGGATATATATAAACACATATGTATATATATTATATGCATTTATATTATATTTAATATCCTATATATGTGTGTATACACACACATAAATACAGAGGCAACCAAGAGAGACAAATCTTTCAAAATGTATATGGGCACGGTGGTAGCAAAATATCAGGTAAGGTAAATACATTCGTACATTGTAACTCGTCAGAGGTAACTGCAAATATATGGGGAGTTGTTTCATGAAGTGTTTGGGCCTAACTCATTATATTGAACTAAAGAGTAAATCAATGGTAAGGAATTGAATCCAGTAATCCTTAGAGTAGTCCTGTAAGGCAGGTTCTGTGTTTTAGAAATGAGAACACAATGGTTAGAGAATTAAATAATAAGTATTTCAGATAACTATCTATAGGCTGAGACATAAATCCAAGTGACTAACAGTGGTGTGTTGGACCTGGCCCAAGTTCTCTGGAACCAAAAAAATGTTTCAAAAATTTGAGAGCCAGTTGTCAAATCATTAGTAGCATGAAGTAGGCCATGGTGGGAATATTTACACCACAAAAATTGGCAAACACTTTGTCAGTGATTTTTTTTTTTTTAATCGGAGAGCCAGTTAGTGGCAAATCACTGAAGGACCCAAGTTTTAAAATACTGGTATTTAGGCCCAGAGGTAGATTATTATTAAAGAGATTTAGCTGTATCCTTAAGCTGAAGGTGATATTCTACCCATGCATGTACTATTATTTGGTTTGTACATTATAAAAATGCTAGATATGTTTTAGATCTATAAACTTCTGAATTATTAATACTGATAGGAATTTAGCTTCCAAATAAATACTAACACATTAACAATATTATATATGCAGGTATATTCATAGTGTTATTGCTTGATATTGAAAGATTGTATACAACCCAAAAAATCCTTCCTTCAAACATGGAATATTCTGTAACTATTAAAAAGAACAAAGCAGTTGTATATATTTAGATAAAGAATGATGTCTTAAGACACAAATGAATAGAGTCAGGTGTACAGAAGTGCATATAATATGCTACTTGTAATGAATATTTATGTGAATGTCTCTGAGCAGAGTATGTATGCTAGGACATATATGGATCTGGTAGAAGTAGCTTCTTTTGGAAAGAGTTTTGGGCAGCTGAAAGAAAGAATTTGGTGGATGACCTCTCATGTATTATTTTATATGTGGATTACATAAATTATGATTAAAGTCATTTAATAAAAACACTGACAAGATGGATACTTAATGAAAAACTGATTAGTGGATATTAAAACCTTGTAATTTTAGATATAACATTAACGTAGATTAACAACACATATATGTGTCTTCATAACTGGATACCAACTGTACTTATCTACCCTGTTCCTCCAACTGTATATACCCTATTACCCCCAAGGAATTGTTGTAAACCCCCTTTAATCATTGCTAGCAAGTTTTTGACCTTCATGCACTTACTGTTAGATATACCTAAGCATTTTTTACCTTGTAAGATAATCATGTCTACAGTAGCACACTTTCTTTTTCTGATATTACCCTAATTTTGCTATAAAACAAGTTTTGTTCATCCTTCTCACAAGGGCACGTGTTTCCACCTTTTTCTTTTCAGTTCTCATTGCTCTTTCAATGAGGATATGACTATTTCTTTTTTCCTTACTTTGTATCATCTTACTCTAAGCTATTTTTAAGCTGGTTGCTAGATTTGTTTTCCTAAATCCTGAGTTTATTCATGTTACTAATTAACTAAAATGTCCAATCAATGGCTTCCTATTATACAAAATAAAGAGTACTCAGTCTCCCAGTCAAATCCCTTCACACTGTAGTTCCAGTCTGGTGTATTTTGGGAATTAATATGATCGGTTATTCAAAATAGGATCAGATACATGAAAACTCAGCCAGGATGTGAATACATTTATCTAGAAACAATATGAAAACATAGTAAACAAATGGAGTAACATGTAAGAGAAAATAACACAATAAAAGGGCCAGAGATTATCATAAAATATGAACTTGAGTAGATCAGAGTGATCCTAAAATTTTGGAAATTGATCTTTTTTTAGCAGGAAAAAAGTAGCATCCATATATCTGTAAAGCTATGAAACATAAAGATACCACCAAATGGCTGACAAGATGAATATTTGTAGTGATTCAATATTAAATATTAAATGCTCCCTTTATCAGGTCATTATGGTCTTTGGAATTGTATACATGACTAAGCCTGCATTGGTTTTGGATTTGGCATTGGTGACTACTATTTGCCACAAATACATTATAAATTGTAACTTATATATTATAATTTAAAATGTACGTTGTCCATAAATTCCAAATTTAGTGGTCTCTATTTATTTTTGAATTCATGGCATTAGAAGCTAGATCCCAGGAAAATCGGTTCCAGATTCCCTTATTCTTCTCTGCTTTGATCTCTTCACCATTTCTCATTTGATATATCTGATACTCAGACTCAAGTCTACAGTACTTACATTGTGTATTTATATTCCATGTGTCTTAATGTTGTAAATAATAGATATTAATGCCTCTGGAATTTATTTTTATATATGTTAGCATGTGTCTGTCTATCTGATATTACTAATTCTATTTGGCCAGAAAAATTTGCTGAATTTTCTTTCCCTTCCTCACCTCAATTTGGGATAAATGCTATATATAGCATGTATTTTTTAAATCATTTATTTAGATATAATATACATAAGGGCACAGATCAGAAATTCACAGCAGGATGATTTTCATTAGCTGGACTCATGTAAGTAATTGGATTCCATCTCAAGAAAAAGAACATTTACCTCATCCTACAGGTCTCCCTTGTCCTTCTTTTCAATCATTAACCACAAGGGTAAAAGCATAGACAATTTCACCTGTTTTTGTCATTTACATGAATGGAATCACATGGTACACACTTTAATTTAGCATTTTGATCAAGAGTGTGTTTGAGTGGTTCATGTATTGCAAATGATGGGAAATCATTCATGCTCATTGCAATAGGAATTGAATATGTTAATATGTCACTATTTATCCAATTCCTGGTGGACATTTGAGTAGATTCCAGCTTGGGGTTATGAGTAGTGTTAGTAGGAATATGTATTATGTATATGTATATCTATGTATGTATATGTATTTCTGAAGGATATATGCATGAATGGAATTGCTAAATTATATGAAATGTATATGTTCAACTTTATAATGCTCTCACACTTTCCCAAAGTGGTTGTACTAATTTGCAGTTTCCACTGACAGTTTATGAAAGTTCCAGTTGCTCTAAATGCTTGCCATAAATTACTTGGAATTTTTCATTTTTAGTCATTTTACTAGGTCTCAGTAGAAATTCTTAATAGTCTATCTGAATCCATCATTTATGATATTTATGATAAATTCCTTCCTCAGGCCTCATGTGTTCTACTTTACTCTCTCATATTTCCAACTCCAACTGATTAAATTTCCTCTGCTTTCAAGTGATTATATTGGCCTACCAAATAATCCAGATAATGTCCCTATTTTAGGTCTGTACTCTTTATTACATATGTAAAGTGACTTTACATCTGTACCCCGAATTAGTGTTTGATGGCATAATCAAGTAGTGAGAATCTTAGGATATCTGACTACTGCACAAATTAATGAGTTAGTCTATAACTCTGTCATGGATCCTGGCACAAACTTGAGACTCTTGTGAGACAATGCCTGTGTTACTCATGACAAAACAAGCGGTATGTGTATCATATTTGTGTGTGTTTCCCTTGTTCCAAGTCCCATGGGTGCCACAAAGAAAACCAGTTGATACATCTACATGCATTGGGTTGGATTGGGGAAAAACAAACAAACAAACAACTGGACCAAGGGCCTAGCGCTTTTTGAACAAGCCACACACATTGCAGTTAGCAGTGTGCAAGTCAGTCCTCTTCCCAGCAGAGAGCACACAGTTACAAAGTTGGCACACTGTGGTTGCTTTGACCTATTTAGTTATCTATGTGACTAGCCACACAAAATGCTTATTAGCAAGGAGTGGGGTAAGCCTTGCAATTGGACATACACAGCAAGAATGTGCAGGGATGCTCAGGGTCCATGGCAGACTGTCTCTTCCAACAAATTCCTTTGTGTAAGTATTTTACCTGGGCCATCTCATAATCTCACTCACTTCTTCCCCTCTTACTCATTCCACTCCCAACTACCTTGCTGTTTCTCCAAATGACAGGTATAAGCTTCCAAAATAAGGCTAATATAAGTCAAATGCTTTCCAATAGAATTTTCTACAAGAATGGAAATAGTATGTAATCTGTAGTATGCATATGTGGTTACTAAGCACTGATATTCAAAGAACTAGATTTTTTAATTTAATTAAATCTAATCAGTTTAAATTTAAGTAGCCACTTGCAGCGACTGTGCACCTCTAAAGATTTTCTCTACTTGCAATAACCTTTCCAAAATATTTACAGGCCTAACCCTGTTGTCTTCTAAGTTTTTTGTCCACTGAAACTTCCTCTGGCTTCTCTGTATACTGCTGCAGCTGCTTCCCACTTCACCCACCACCGTCATCCCCATCTGTTAAACTTTTGTTTTTTTATTTTATAGCATCTCTCCTATGTGATATAGTATTTGAGTATGCATTATTATATTTGTACTTATTTAAGGCCTTTCAGAGACATTTCACTGATAGCACTTCCTCTGATGGACATTTCAGTAGTTTTTAAAACAAATGTGTTACTTATAACTTTTCCATAAAGATGTTTATTCTGAAATGCTCAAGTTAACTTATTTCTACATCTAATATTCTCTTTTAAATTTTTTTTTCAACGTTTATTTATTTTTGGGACAGAGAGAGACAGAGCATGAACGGGGGAGGGGCAGAGAGAGAGGGAGACACAGAATCGGAAACAGGCTCCAGGCTCTGAGCCATCAGCCCAGAGCCCGACGCGGGGCTCGAACTCGCGGACCGCGAGATCGTGACCTGGCTGAAGTCGGATGCTTAACCGACTGCGCCACCCAGGCGCCCCGTAATATTCTCTTTTAAAAATAAGCAACTAAACTGTTATGTCGGGTACGGACCTATGACTTTGGTGCTAGATGTATGACTCTTATGTATTGGTTAAAACCTAGCAAAAGTAAAACTTACCCCAGACAAATTAAAAATAAATAAATACATTTAAAAAGCCCTAGCATGGATTGCTGAATGTGACAGACAAATCCAATTATATGACAGTTATATTGAGAGGGTGGGGGGAAAGCTAACCTCAGAAAATTATTTGAATGGGTAACTATAAGATGAAGGGAAAAAGAAAACTAAACTTGAAACCTGTACTCTCTTTAGTAAATTTATTTCTTTCAGAGATAGAAATATAGGTTATAAATCCTGGAATTACTTTACATGTATACTTCGGTTGAATAAATGTGTAATAATGGTAGGTAATGGGAGTCAGATTTCTCACTGTCAGAGTAACAAGTTACAAATAAGCACAGAAGGTATAATAAGTTCTGTAGTTAGATTATAGTCAGAGATATCATTATAAACATATTTATGTTTTGTACACACACATATACATATATATTTGTAATAGCCTTCCCTGATTATTTGCATGGTTAATTGTCATCTGTCATCAATAGATATCTGTCATTAGATAGGTATAGGAATAATCATAGATATGAATATATGTATGAGTTAATGTAAATATATATATTTACTAGTTCTGGCAACTGAAATATGGCCTGCCATCATTGACAGCCCAGTAGAAGTATATTTGAGCTTTTTAAAAAATTTATGTAACATATAATTGTACCTAAATTAACTTTTTTATAAGTCACATTTCGTTTTTATTTGAAAGTGTGATTTTAAACATTATCAATTAAATTATTCTAATTTTAAATCTTTAAAGGAACTTAAGCCATATTTTAGTTATTCTTATTAATGACACAAGTTATTAAATTGATTAATTTTCTTTCTTTAGTATAACTATATTTATAGTTTAATTTTTTTTAATGTTTATTCTTGAGGGAGAGAGACAGAGCATGAGCAGGGGAGGGGCGGAGAGAGGGAGACACAGGATCTGAAGCAGGCTTCAGGCTCTGAGCTGTCAGCACAGAGCCTGACATGGGGTTCGAACCCACAAACTGCGAGATCATTACCCAAGCCGAAGTTGGACGCTTAACTGACTGAGCCACCCAGGCGCCCCATAAACTATATTTATAGTTAAGATGAACTTCAGCAGAGAGTTTGGCATATGGACATGATTCTGGACTCTAAGGCACACATTTTGGAGGGATTTGTCTTAGTATATTCATAATTAAAAATTTTCTGTAGAGTTGAAAGTTGGTTAAAATTTTCATTCCATTTATACTAGAAGACAATCTCTAAATGGTAAAAATTTGTCTTCTACAATTAAACTGAATAGTTAGGTTCAAACTAAAAAGATTCCATTTTATCTGCATATATAATATGCTTACATTAAATATAATAACTAAAAATATTATTTAGAACTATCCTTGTATCCAGGTGAATGATGGTATCCCAAAATGTATATATGTGGGTGCACCTGGGTGGCTTGGCTGGTTATGTGTCCAACTTCAGCTCAGGTCATGATCTCATGGTTTGTGAGTTCCAGCCCTGTGTCAGGTTCTGTGCCGACAGCTTGGAGCCTGGAGCCTGCTTCAGATTCTGTGTCTGCCTCTCTCTCTGCTCATCCCCCACTTGTGCTTAGTCTCTTTCACTCTCAAAAATAAGTAAACATTAAAATAATTTCAAAACGTGTATATGTGGAAACTATGAGTATGACCTCATTTGAAAAAAAAAACCATCAGTTTTAAGTGTGATGTGGTAAATGTTCTCAATTAACAAGCATATTTAGTGATAATTTTGATAAATACTAAATTTTACCTATTTAAAACTTTTAAATATTATTTTACTTAAAAATGATTTGGAGTAGGACTTAATTTCATATATATCTTATGGGCTGTAACTAAAATATTTACAAATAAAGAGGTATGTAATAAGAGATGAGGAAATGGGGAAGAGAAATGGGGACAAGAAAAGAAAAATGGTGATAAATTGTGGACATAGATCACACTGAGAACCCTCTATAAGTAGAGAACACTCTTAATATCTATAGGATAATAATTAAATCCAGTATTCTTTAAAAATCCTTCCTCATATGTACACATTATCTTGATATTATTTTGCTCCTATATTACTTTGTTATTATTTTTAGGTTGTTTCTACTTTCTTGTTTTCCTTCTGTAACATATTTTGTAAACTCCATGAGAATTTTCCTTCCACTTTATTTTATACATTCTATAAGCACCCCTAAATTGTTATACTAATGCAATTGTATAATAAATACAATTGTATAATAAATACATGTCTTAATAAAGACATGAAATGCAAATCACTTTATGTTTTTCTCAATCTTAATTTTCTAATTTTTCTTCATTTTCCATTTTACATAATGAATAAATACTTAGTCTATATTTTGGCCTAATTTTAAATAGGGTTATTTGGGGATATGAAGTTTTTTACATGTAGATGATCCTTCCTAGATTTGATGATATAATGGCATTGATTCATCTAAATGGAGCTTTTAATGTCACTGAACATTTCCTGCAAAATGGAGTGCATAAATTTTTGCATAAAGTTTTGGCATGGATTTAACTTTTTTTGTATTCTAAATATGTATATGAATATACATATATATGTATGTCTACGTGCATACATATATATGTGTATATATACATATATATATATACACATATATATAATGTGTATGAATATGTAATTTTGCTTGATTTTCCATATTTCCTGCAAACGGAAACACATGAACAAATTTTCCTAACAGCTGAGCGAAAACCCAAGTACCAGTCCGCAAAGACAGCAGTTGTAGTCATTAACTTGCTCCATCATAACCTCACACTTAATCTCAATTTTCCTCATTAAAAAAATGGACATGCTGAATAATTTCTAAATTTGTATTACTTATGATTAAAGGGTATGGGTTTTTAAAGCTATGGATTTTTTAAAACTTTAAAAGGAAGTTGAAGAAAAAGAAAATGATATTAAGAGAATCGTTTCAATGACAAACTGTTCCCATATATAGTACTTGCCTACAGTATTTGCCTACAGTGCCCATAATGTGGAAATTTATGAAATTATACACACTGAAGGAAATAGCTCATCTTCTAAAGTGTTCTTATAATATTTAAGGAGAATGATACATTATTAATGAGAAAAGATGCATATCCCCTCAGTTTTCCAAAATACCTACTATTCTTCAGAAATATAGTTTGAGTTTAAAGGAATAGGAGTTAAAAAATTAAACACATGATAGCATATATAGATTGAGAGATTATTTTCCATGGGTGTCATGTTTCTGCACATCTTGAGTGAGGTAGCTCTGCTGATTGTGTTTGACTATCTTTTTAAAGGTGTCTATATAGTAAAAGGGCTTTGACTATTCCTTATATATAATTCCTTATATATTTCTTTACATAGATTTCCACATATATATTTCCTTTTATTGTAAATTTGTTTATATATGTTGTTTTCCTTTGAGGCAAAGGACTGGTTTGCTGTAGCCTTGGAATAGAGAAATAATATCCCCCTCTGAAGCAAAGGACGGATATGTTCACTGTACAGGGTAATAAATGAAATGTTTCCATTCAAAGCAAAGAGTAAGTATGCTAAATGATCAGTGCTTCTTGAGCTCAGGATTCCTCTCCTGTGATGCCACTCACCACATGTACAGACATCTATCTATGTTTATATTTCATTGCACTTATGGACTTTGGATGAAAATCACGTGTTAATTCTCATGGTGCTTGCTGTGCTGTGACCATATAGTTCTTCATTTATGACCTAAGCCTTCGGTTGTACACCAGCATTTGTGAAATTGTGGCATGCTAACTTGTTATTTGGCAATTAGGATAAAATCTCAGACCCTTGATATTTCTTGACAGTTTTGGTGTGAAGTATTGGATACTCACAGAGATGTTTCTCTTGAAGAAGAATGAGGGTCTGTTGGGTAATATACGGGACTCGAGGGAGTTCATGGAAATTAGTAGTGAACGTGTAGATCAATTTTATGGACAATTGACAATAAATAGTCCAGAATTTCATTGACTTGTATTGAGGGAGAGTTGAGACAGTGACTACCAATTGAATCATAGAAAAATGGTTCAAAAGTCAGCCTTCTGAGTGGTGCCCTCTCAGGGAGGGCACTTTCTTGAAATTTGGCTTTCAGTTCAGGTCTGCCCCACTGTAATAACTAGGATGCAAATTCATCCTGGATGGGCATAAGATTTTGGCCTATTCCCTTCCCTCCATCTAACAACAGTTACAGGGATGCATTATCTACACGAAGAAAAGAAAGAAGGAAATTCATGACCACTTTGGTTTGAAAACCAAACCACTTTTAAAACTTCCAGTCATTGTGGGAGGAAGAAGTAGGATACATAATGCTTGTAAGATGTGCAGTACCTGGGCTGTTTTACACCTAAGATCTTCCTATAATTTATGATGACAATCTCAAGATTGTTTTGGGGAAAAACAACAACAAAATGTCTTAGAGTTATTGGTATTGAGTATGGGCTACTGTAAGGCAAATTTGGTAAACTCTCATATGAAACCATGGGTAAGGAATTGAATAGTAGTTTTTTATTTTATTGCCCCAGGTTGGGTTTATAATACCACTGAAGTGGACTCACTAGAGAGTAAGACACAGACCCAAATAAATCTAGATAAATTCTTGCAATCAACCCTTCTGACATGAAAGACACTCCTAGTTCTTATGATAAAAGTGGCTAGAAATGTAAGAGATACTATTATGGCAATGAGACCAAAAAATGACCTGGATAAAGGTTAACTTTTAAAAAAGCACAGCTGTGTGAATAATGCCCCAGTAAACCAAGGAGTGCAAACAGTGTAATTCCACTAGAAAAGCAAAGTGATGTAGCTCTGATTAATGAGTTAAAGGATCCTCAAAGCTAAAATTAATGCTATCAGTGATAATACCTTACAGCCAATATGGGAATTTGGGTGGAACAAAAATATTGGGAGAATGGTCAGGCAACACATGCTTGAAACTAACTGTCCTTTGTTTACTGCCTTGGAGACATTCTTTCTCTCCTTGTATCCCTATCACTTTCACCTTTTTCATTCTGTCTTCAGCTGCTTTAATGTGAAAAATGATTAGATGTGTGGCTCAGTTCTTATTTCCAAGAATGACCAATGGCCATACATACCTGGGGAAATTTGAGGACAGGAGAGAATAAAATTTTTATGTCTCTCTTAGATGTAGGGATAAAAGTTACATCCTATCTAGACCTATGAAGAGAGGAGTCACACAACTTCATTGATGTGGTTTGAGCAAGTTTTTCAGGGAAAGGACACTAACGTGAATTGTGTGTGTGTGAGTGTGTGTGTGTGTGTGTGTGTGTGTGTGTGTGTGTTTGGGGGGACACTTTTGGCCAATACAGTATATGTTATTGTTGCTTCTATCTCTGAATGCATAGTAAGAATTGATTGTTACACGCTCCTTCTTCTCTGTTACCTGTCAGAGGTGATGTTCCTGACTGCATATACAGTAATGCTTTTACATTTGGAGCTCCATTATGCTAATGATACTTTTGAGTTTTTGTTACTGATGTTTTGATGATTTGAACCTTTGGCAAATGGAGGCAGCCCCCACCAAAAAGCATCCTTTGGGGTTTTGGATGTATTGCCTAGCTGATATATTTAGTTATGGATGGCTACTAGGTACACCATTTTTAAAAAATCATCTCTTGGGTTGCCATTGGAATCTTGTTGAAACTAAATGCCTGACTCAAGGAAGCCATCTGACTCTTTAGTTTAACATTCCCATTTTGTGGTGGGTCATTTTGGATTCAGTGAGTAACATGGTGAATAGTATCCAACAGGTCTCACTTGTCAAATGGGAAGTGGTGTATATTCAGGAATGCAGCCAGACTGGCTCCAGTAGGAATTTGGTTATACATACAAAAGTATCAGTTGTCTCTGGTGAAAATTTTATCTCCCACTCCACCACTTGAAGCAGAGCTGCTAGCTCACTGGAGCTCTCCATTTTACAGAGTTTCAACTAAGTGCTGGAACCAGGTTCACTGATGGTTAGGCAACACTAAACTCAGTGGGGTTCACTGGCTATTATAGTTGTTTAACTTGGTTAGTTTCTGTTTGACTATTACAAATAATGCTGCTATGAACTTTGAGTATGAGATTTTTGTGTGAACATAGTTTTATTCACTCCTGAGTACATACCTAGGAGTAGAACTGCTGGATCATATGGCAACTATATTTAAACTTTTTGAGGCACTGCGAAACTATTTTCAAAAGTGGCTGCACAATTTTACATTACTACCAGCAATATATGAGGGTTCTAATTTTTCTACTTCCTCTCCAACACCAATTTTCTTTTTTTTTACAATTAAATTGTGAAAATATTGCCATCTTAATGGTGTAAAGAGATATTTCATTGTGGTTTTGATTATCACTTACCTGATGACTAGTGATGTTGAAAATCTTTTCATGGGCTTATTGGGTCATTTGTATATGTCTGTGGAGAAATATCTCTTAATATTCACTGCCTGTTTTATTTTTTCTTTTTATTATTGGGTACAAAGAGTTATTTATATATTCTAGATACAAGTGTATTTTTAAGGTATATGGCTTGCAAATATTCTCTGATTATTTGGGTCATTTTTTCACTTTTTTGATGGTATCTTTTGAGGCACAAAAGTTTTAAGTTTTGATGAAGTTGGACTTAATCTATTTTATCTTTTGGTGCTGGTACATTTTGGTGTTATATTTATGAAAGCTTTGGCTAAACCAAAGTCTTATAAATTTACTTCCAAACTTCCTCCTAAGAATTCTGTAATTCTACCTCTAACATTTACATCTTTGCTCATTTTGAGTTAATTTTCTGTATATGATTTGAAGAAGGGCAATGATTTCATTCTAAATTAATTTCATGGATTAATTTGCATTTATTTGCTTTTAATTAGGTATTGTTTAATTTCTTTCAGTAAGGGTTTCTAGTCTTAAGCATACATAACTTGTACTTTTTGTTTAAATGTATTCCTAAGTTTTATACTTTTGATAATATTGTAAATGGAACTCTTAATTTAATTTTCAATTTGTTAATTACTAGCATATACTAACAGAATATATACTTGTATATTGATTGATTGTGTATCCTGTAACCTTGCTGAGGTCATTTATTAGATTTATTTTTTTAGTTGATTTCTTGGGATTTTCTGTATACAAGATTATGTCCTGTGCAAATAGAGATTGTTTTACTTATTCCTTCCCACTTGGATGCAATTTGTTTTTGTTATCTAATTTCCCCTAGCATGAGTATATATTATAGTATTGATTAGTAATGATGAAAGTTGACATCTTTGTATTCTTTCTGATGTTAAGGGAAAACATTCTATCTTTTACCTTTAAGTATGATGTTAGCTGTAGATTTTTGTAAATCTATTTTTCAGGGTAAGGAAGTTTTCTTTCATTTCTAATGAATGTTTTATCATGAAAGGTATTTGATTATGCCAAAAATTAGTTTTTAATGTTTCTCTGTTGAGATCATGTGGGTTTTGTTCTTTATTCTCTTCATATGGTATTTTAGATTAATTTCTTTTGGAATGTTGAACCATCCTTACTTACTTGGGGTAGTTGTTATTTAGTTATGGTGTGTAATTCTTTTTTAGGTGAATTCAGTCTACTAGTATTTTTTAAAGGTTTTACAACTATATTCATAATCTATACTGGTTTGTAGTTTTCTTTTGAGGCCTTTATCTGGTGTTGTATTCTGGGTAATAATAGCCTCATGAACTAAGTTTGGAAATACTTTGTCCTTTTCTATTTTTCAGAGGAATTTGTGAATAATTGGCATTACTTCTTTTAAAGTTTGGTAGAATTCACCAATGAAGTCATATGAATGTAGACTTTTCTTTATAGAAATATTTAAAATCACTGATGCAGTTTTTTTTACTTGTTATACATTTGTTCATTTTATATTTTATCTTGAGTCCGTTTCAGCAGTTTGTCTTCCTAGAAATTTGTATTTTTCATTTAATTTATCTCATTTGTTGACATTAATTTGTTCATAGTGTGCATTTTTAATCTTTTTTATTTCTGTGAGTATTGATGTCCCTACTTTCATTTATGATTTTAGTAATTTGAGTCTTTTCTCTTTTATTCTTGGTTGGTTTAGTTAAACCTTTGTCAATTTGTTGATCTTTTCAAAAACCAAAATTTGATTTTGTTGATTTTCTCTATTGTTTTTATTATCAATTTCATTAATTTCCATCCTTCTTTTTCTACAAAGTTTTGTTTGTTTTTCCTTTTACTGTGTTCAAGTGAAAAATCAAGTTATTGAGATTTTTATTTTTTAAATGTACACATTTATAGGTATAAATTTCTCCTTAACACAGGTTTAGCTACATTCTAGAAGTTGGGCATGTTTTGCCTTCATTTTCATTAATCTCAAAGTACTTTCTAAATTCCCTTGTGATTTCTGTTTTGACCAATTGATTGGTTAGGTATGTGTTGTTTAATCTCATAGTATTTGTGAATTCTCTAAATTTATTTTTGTTATTGATTTCTAATTCTATTCTATTTTGGTTTGAAAGTATACTTTGTATTATTTCAGTCCTTTAGAGTATATTGAGGCTCATTTTATTGAAGCTAATATGGTTTCTTCTGGAGCATGTCTGTGTGCACTTGGGAAGAATATTCAGTTGTGTGGAGTGTTTTATAAATGGTCATTAGGTCTAAATGGTTTATAATGTTCAAATATACCAGTTCCTTGTTGATCTTCCTTTAGTTTTATTCATTATTGAAAATTGAGTTTAAAGCTTCCCACTGATATTATTGAAGTATCTATTTCTCTTTTCAATTCTGTTGGGTTTTGGCTGATGCATTTTGGTGTTCCATTGGTGCTTGCATATTATATGTTTAAATTTGTATATATTTTTGATGAATTGACTTTTTTATTATGCTGAGATCTTTATCTCCTGTATGGTTTTCATTTGTCTTAAAGCCTGTTTTTCTTATGTTTCCTGTTTGCATGCAGCTTATTTTCCACTGTTTACTTTGAATATATTTGTGTCTTTGAATCAAAGGTATTTCTCCTGTGGGTAGAATATGTGTGGATCTTTTCCCTTCTAGCCTGATGATTTGTCACTTTTTATCAGACTGTTTAATCTATGCACATGGATCTATGAATATTATTAGCAGTGTACTTGAACTTATGTCAGCCATTTTACTTTTTTGTCTAAAATCTCCTCTTTTTTGTTCCTGTTTGCTCTTTCTTATATTGATACTGTCTAGTGAAACACTTAGTTCATTTAATGATTTTTCACCATATATAAAATTTTTTTTTCTTACTGGCTGCTCTAAAGTTTACCATATACATCTTAAATTATCATAATCTACTTTAGAGAAAAATGAACATTTCCTGTGAGTCTAGCTCTGCATCTTCTTCCACATCTATAAATTGCATCTATAAATGTTACAAAACAACACTATATTGTTATAGTAATTACTTTATGTAATTTACTGTCTTATGAAAAAACTGGAGAAGAAAGCAGAAAAAGCATATGTCTGTATCATTTAAGTTAACCCTCCTGTGTGCCGTTTCTGGTTCTTTAATTTGTTACTTTAAATTGGAGTTTATGTCATTTATATCATTTCCTTAATCTAACGGAGCTTTGCTTCCACTCTCTCCATTGGGCTCTTATTAGATGTACTATATTTCTATGTGATAAAGGCTCAAAATTCAATTTATACTATTGCTTTAAAATAGGTGTAGATTAGGGGCGCCTGGGTGGCAGTCGGTTAAGCGTCCGACTTCAGCCAGGTCACGATCTCGCGGTCCGTGAGTTCGAGCCCCGCGTCAGGCTCTGGGCTGATGGCTCGGAGCCTGGAGCCTGTTTCCGATTCTGTGTCTCCCTCTCTCTCTGCCCCTCCCCCGTTCATGCTCTGTCTCTCTCTGTCCCAAAAATAAATAAATGTTTAAAAAAAATTAAAAAAAAATAAAATAGGTGTAGATTAAATAGATATATATTTAAATCAGTTAAGAGAAAAATAAAAATGATTATGAATTATTACTGTCTTTTATAATTACAAAATAACTTTACCTAGATTCTTTATTTTTTTTATATGGATTCTAATTACAGTCTGGGTCACTTGCTTTCAGGCTAAGGAACTTACTTTCTTGTAAGACATTTACTTGCAGCATATTCTCTGAGGTTTGTTTATTTGGGAATTATAACTTTCACCTTCACATTGGAAAGAACTTGTGCTCGATATAAGATTTTTGGTTATTTTTTTTCACCACTTTGAAAATATCTTCCCAGTTCTCTGGGATTCATTGCTTCTGATGAGAAGTTCGCTGTTTATCATGCTGTGGTTCCTTTGTATGTGAGGAGATGTTTTTCTCTTGCCACTTTAAAGATTTTCTCTTTGTCTCTAGTTTTCAGTAATTAAAAAAACTTTTTTTAATTTAGTTTTTGAGAGAGATAGAGTGCGAGTGGGGAAGGGGCAGAGGGAGAGGGAGACGCAGAATCTGAAGCAGGCTCCAGGCTCAGAGCTTTGGGCACAGAGCCTGACACGGGGCTCAAACTCACAGACGGTGAGATGATGACCTGAGCCTAAATCAGACACTTAACTGAGCCACCCAGGCGGTGCCCCTGGTTTTCAGTATATTTACTGTGATATGCCTCAGTGTGGTGTTTTTTGCTCTTATCCTACCTGGAGTTTGTGGAACTTCCTAGTGTCTAGATTTAGGATTTTTATCAAAGTTGGTAAGTTTATAGTCATTAATTCTTTGACAATTTTTTTGTTACTTTCTCTTCTCTCTTGGTACTCACTTTACACATATACTGCTGTACTTAATAATGTACCACATATTTCTAAGTCTCTATTCATGTTTCTTTATTTTTTCCTCCCTCTTCTTTATATCACATGATTTCTACAGATTTATCTTCAAGTTTAGTCAGACTTTATTCTGCATTCCAAAATTTTTGAGCCCCTTTCGTGAAATTTTGATTTCAGATATTATACTCTTCTATTCCAGAATTTTAATTTTCTTTTAAAAATATTTTCTATCTGTTGATACTCTGTATTTGATGAAACAGCAATATTCTATCTTCCTTTGCTTATTTAAGTGTGATTTTCCTTAGTTCTTCAAGTATAATTATAATAGCTTTCTTGAAGACTGTATCTACAATGTCTCCACAACCAGTTTTTGTTCACAGTTCCTCCTTCCACATTAATGGGTCACTTCCTCCTTCCTTCCTTTTCTTTTCTTTTCTTTTCTTTTCTTTTCTTTTCTTTTCTTTTCCTTTCTTTTCTCTTTTCTTTTTTCTCTTCTTTTTTGTTTTCTCTCTTCTTTCTTTCTTACTTTCACTTAGTTCATAATTTTTTTGTTGAAAACTACACATTTGGCAATTTATTGTAGCAAGTCCTACCCGCTCCCATTCTAGAGTTTGTATTTATATTTGTGTTTTTATGTAGTTGTCTATGGACTTAAGCTGGACTATTTTAGTAATGATTCTTTTAATGCAGAGTAAAGCCTCTGCTATCGCTCCAAAAGAGTGTGTCCTTGAATATAAACACAGTCTAGCCCTGGGATGATAATAGTTACTACAGGAATTTCTTAGATTGTCTCTTTTCTTGATTTTTCTGTTAACCTATTTGCCTCTTTGGTATCCCACCAAGTAATTAGGCCCCACTAATTGCCAGTTCCTTGCTCCATCGTTTGAGATAATTTTCTGCATCATCTTTGCCTTCACAGTCTCATCTCATTATTTTACTTTGAAAGAATAGTGTTGAGACCAGTGTTTGAGGTTTATTCTGGACACAAGAGTGATCTTTTTAACCTGGTTCTTTCTGGTAACCTTGTGGTCTACAGTTTGTCTTGTTCTAATGAAGTTCCTAGAGTCCCTTCAGTTGCTTGCCACCAAAATATCCATTGTTTTTAGAATGCCCTTGAAATTCCCTCCTTTATTTGTTCCAAATAAAGCCTGTTTTCTCAGAGAGAGCTCTGCAGCTATCTTATAGACTGCCTTACCTCTTGGAAGAAATCTCTAGAGCTTGAAATACTGGCCCAGTCAGTTATTCCAGAGTGACACATTTGCTTCATGAGCAAAGAACTTATTTGGGACCTCAGTAACTGTTCTTAGCTTTCCTCTTTTGGCATGGAACATCTACTCTATGAGGCTGGATGAGAGCTACTTGGGCCCATATTATTCTCAGCCTTTCATGCCTAGGTTGAGATTCCACCCTCGGCGTGGTGGTTGAGTTGAAGAAGGAAGTCCTTAGTTTCTTGGATACATTCACCTGGAATTTAGCCTCTTGTTACATGCTGCTGAGATGAATAAGAAATGCTGGTGATTTGACCCTCCTATAGTGATACTATAGTCCTTGGCTGGGAGCTGGGGAAGAAAGATTCCTGTCTTCTTGTCCCATCCATCCAGAGTGGATGTGTCATTATGCTGAGCTGGAGTGAGAAAGGATTTGTTCATCCTCAAATACCACATATTCTTGTTCTTATCAAATTTAGTAAATTTTCTTAAATAAGTGTTTTTTCATATATTGTATGCACTTAGGACACTTTTCAAAAACTTAATTACTTATTTATTTATCTATTTTTCCTTGCTGTGGTTGTTCACTGAGGAAAGGATCCACAGAACAACTCATACCACCATTCTGGAATTAATCCCCCTCTTGTGTTATACTTTACAGATGATTGGACTATTTGTAATTTTAGCTATTTAAACCACAATTTGGAAGACAACAGACTAAATTGACAAGTATCCTTTTAATGGCTTTGCAGTCTGGAAATAAATTTCTGCTCTTGACCAAGGCAGTGGGACATTCATGAAAGTTCTCACAATACTTTGGACCTGATGATACCACCTATAATCCCATTACTGATCATGTTCAGATTACCATCACTGCTGCCTGGTTCTGTTATCCTGCAAGATCTTGCAGTATACCTGCCATCAAAAACTGAACACAAGTAAAGGACTCTGTTGAATATAAAAGCTACTGCTGCATGTGAGACTTTTATTTCTTTCCCCAAATTGACTTCATGGTGGGGAAAGCCACGTTGTACTGGACTTTGCCCCCATCTGCTCCTGGCAAATTGACTTCTTTGACACCAGTGTGAGGCCATCAGTGTGTTTCAACACTGTTGACACATTTTTAGATACAGAGTTTTACCATTCTAGTCCCCTCTGTTGACTCCAGTCACATAACTGTGTTCCTTGAAACAAATGTTATATTTTCAACTTCCCAGAACAGTTTCAGTTTGATAATGGTATACCTCAGTCACTCAATGATAGACTTATAGTCAACATATTTGCTGTGCCTCCACAACCCCTACCATCATCATTCAGTCTCTAATTTTTGACCATTGATACTGCCTTCTCAGATGTCAATTATAAGAGATTTTTGATGCTGTCTTTCTTATTTACTCTTGGTCTAAAATATTATTAAGCTAGTTTGGCTTCTATATATGTCTACACATCTACATACATACACCAAAGTAGTCTAATAAGTGATCATCTTCTCTTAGCCACTCCCTAAGGAAAAACAAGTAAAATAATTCTACAGAATTATTTTTAAATATTAAGGATTACACCTTTATTACCATTTATGGTTTTGGTGCTGTTTTCACCCCTTGAGAGCACACCTAGAGCATCCTGATTGTTGCTATTCCAAAATAACAGCTCAACAAAAAGGCATCCTAGAGAAATCAGTTTTAATTTTTATTCTTTCAGATATCTGGATTCTCTTGTTTAATTGATATGATCTCAGTTATAAAAAATAATGATTAAGTCTTTAGTTGAGTACTCCAGGATCAACATTAAACTAGGTAAAATGGACACAAATTGGGTAGATAATGGGTTTCTGTAAGTTTTAGAAAAACCATACCTGTTGCTTTTACATCCAGCACTTCCATATGACAGATGTGTGTGAATATGTGATCATTGGGAAAAATTAAATTATAGTTACAGGGATAGAACATACCATATTTGTTGTGAACGAAGGAGAACAATAACTTAGGCACGTGTAGAAGAAACTTCCAGACATTGAGAGATATGGAAGAAAGAAGGATATTCATGGCCTTTGTTTTTAAGATCTGTTCCTTAAAATTTTCTCTCAGAAAGGCCCTGATAAGGCACTCCAAAACTATTACAAGCACCTTACTTTTATCTGACTTTTGGGTCTGCCATCTCTTTGCCAGATGGCTCTCATCATAATTTAATCACCATATCTCACAACATTACCAAGAAGTTACTTGGAAACATCACGGGGAGGGATCAAATATTGCCTCTCCCATACAAAACACCTGTCAGCTCCTGTGAATGTCTTCTGAACAGCCATTTCCTTACCAGTTTCTCAATCATTCCATGTAACAGATGAATACCAACTGGATGGAGTAGACAAACAGCACAATCTTGGCTAACTCTCTTTAAGAAAGCCCCTTCAAATTTATGAGTAGGTTCAGTTATTCACACTGAACTAGGTATCAAAAGTCCTTCCAGCTGCCTGGTAGAGTACATTGGAATAACTAACTCATATAGGGCTCCCACTTATGAGGCCTCATTAATTGTAATCAGTGTATTCTTTCTATGGTCATTATGTCTAGGACTGCACTTTTTATGTGGAAACAGAACTTGTGCTTAACTCTTTCCTGAAAGCAGTGTCTTTAATAAAGAAGTTGTTATGATAGACCTTCAACTATTTAAGGACAAGCAATAGATCTTGGAGAGAACTATAGATTCTCTTCCAATATGAGACTTCTATTGGTTTTTGGGGGGGAACTTTCCAGTGAAATAAGTGGCTGATTCTTGGTATGTACCATTTGGGAAGATATCTCTATGATGGGAGTCATCTAATCAGGAAGGTAATAAAAAAATTATTGTTGATTTTAGCTGAATTTATCAGTATTATCACCTCAGCTCCAAAAGTGATTCTACTCAGCCTCAACTCTCTGGCCAGGGTTGCTATGAAGTATAGAATTTTCTTCATTTTCCTTTTCAAAGACCAATCTGAAGTCTTGCAGTTGTTATTCTATTGTCCCTGAATTAATGAATTGGGCCAAGTAGAAATTCCAGTAAAAAAATGTAAGAAGAAAGTACTAAGATACTAGGATTTCTAAAGGAGATCCTATTGTTTATGGGATTTCTTTTCTTTTTCTTTTTTTCCCCAAGATGGTTGGGTTGGTCTAGAACTTGGATGAGGGGTAGGGTGGGAAGAATTCCTGAAGTCAGTATTGCTTGTTCATTCAGGTTGTTCTCATCTTCCTGCATTAAATCCTATTGAAAGTCGCCTTAATGAACTGCTGTATGAGACAGACTCCATGGGTATGATCGCAGTCTTCTTCAATCAGATTAATCAGAGTAGATGGTGGAGTGGTATACTCATTAAAAATTTTCCACAAGTTAAGAAATTATAGAATCAAGATGGGAAATTCTTTGGATCTCTCATAGTTTTGCCTATCTTTCAAGCAAGTGACTGGATGTCCTTTCTATAGGATAATTTGTTCATGAATATATTTATAACACACAGTTTTAAATCCTTTATTTTATTTTATTTATTTTGAGAGACAGAAAAGATGCACAAAGGACTGGGGAGTGGCAACAGGAGAAGGAAAGAGAATCTTAGGTAGCCTCCATGCACCAGCATGGAGCCAGATGAGGGGCTAGATCCCAGAACTGGACCATGAGATCATGACCTGAATCGAAATCAAAAGTCAGACACTTAATGGACTGAGCTACCCAGGTGCCCCTAGAGCACATGGTTTTAGAAGGTAAGTAAGCATTAGTGCCAAGTCCAGACATCCTGATTATTGAGTATTATTAAAATAATATCTTTCTCCAGGAGGAAAGGGTAGTTTGTTGTCCAATAAAGGAGATTCAGAATTCTTCTCTTATAAGGAACCTGCATGTACAGTTCATCTGGGCCCATATTATGTTACCCCATGGAAGTTGGGGCTAATAGAAACCAACATACCTGCTGATGCTCATTAAGGTCAATGGGTTGTGAGTAATAAAATCCTTTGTCTCTGGTTTATGAGTCTTGTGTCTTATACACAGCACCAAAGAGATTCTGATAGGCAACATTTTTAGGACATAAGTAGGATAAAATCTCAAACCTTACAAATTTTTTGGCATTGATGTAAAATATTATAGCTAAATAATTTATATTGTCAAGAGTAGGTGCAGGCAGAATTTAGAACATTTCATAAAAGGAAACATTTTAATGAAAATTGTAATAGAGTGAAATTCATATTTTTATGTAAATCCAATTTTATTTATATTAAAAACAAAAGGCAATTAAAATAATATGGGTACTGGAACAAAAATAGACACATAGACCAATGGAACAGAATAGTCCACAAATAAACCCATTATGGTGAATTAATCTATGAAAAAGAGGGAAGAATATATACTGGGAAAAAATATCTTCAACAAATTGTGTTGGGAAGAGTGGATAGCTACATGCAGAAGAATGAAACTGGACCACTTTCTTACACCATACAAAAAATAAATTCGAAATTGATCGAAGACCTAAATGTGAGATTTGAAACCATAAAATTCCTAGAAGAAATATAGGTAGAAATTTCTTTGATATCAGCCATGAAAACATTTTTCTAACTATGTCTTCTCTGGGAAGGGAAACAAAAGCAAAATTGGGATCATGCCAAAATAAAAAGCTTTTACTCAGTAAAGGAAATTATCAACCAAACAAAAAGACAATCTACTGAATGGGATGGATATCCAAAATATATAAACAGAAACAAAAAAAACTTACACAACTCAACACCAAGAAACCACAAATAATCAAATTAAAAATGGGCAGAGGACCTGAATAGACATGTTTTTCAAAGAAGACATACAGATGACCAACAGACACATGAAAAGAGGCTTAAAATCACTAATCATCAGTGAAATTCAAATTAAAACTGCAATGAGATATAACCTCATACCTGCCAGAATGGCTGAAATAAAAACCATAAGAAATAACAACTGATGACAAGGATGTGGAGAAAAAGGAAACTTGTGCACTGTTGGTGGGAATGTATATTTGTGTAGCTACTTGGAAAATAGTATGGAGGTTCCTCAAAAAATTAAAAATAGAATTACTATATATTCTAGTAATTGTACTACTGGGTATTTACACAAAGAAAATGAAAACACTAATTTGAAAGGTTATATGTACCCCTGTGTTTATTGCAGCATTGTTTACAATAGCCAAGTTACGGACTTAACCCATGTCCATCGATACATGAAAGTATAAGATGTGGTATATACTGGAATATTACTCAGCCATAAAAAGGAATGAAATATTTTTTTTTTCAACAACATGGATGGACCTAGAGGGTATAATTCCAAGTGAAATAAGTCAGAGTAGGACAAAAACAATGTATAGAATGTAATGTACAGAACTGTTGACTCATTATATTGTACACGTTTAGCCACTATAACACTGTATGTTAATTACTCTTGGATTAAAAAAATGCGACACATTTATTTAGTTAAAGATGATTAAACTCCTTTATTTACAGAATATAAAAAGTTTGCCTCAGAATTTTTGGGTGATATATACGGCATTATAAATGTTCAGAATAACAGGAAAGAAGTACAGACTTCATGATTTGAGTGCTCCTTCTTGAATGCTTTAGTCAGAATATATGTACATGTTCATTTGAACTATTTCTGTCTCTTATGAACTGTGTAAGCTTTTCCAGTTTATAGTTCTTGTAACATCTTTTATATTATTTTATTTAATATGGTTTTAGGTAATAAAACTTGGGCATCAGGATATAAAATGAAAAAAAATCTAAGTTGCATATTTGGTGACATTAAATTCTTCGTTGTTTTAGAAAATAAATGTTAAAATCTGATTTTTATTTATTTAAAAATTTTTTTAATGAGGGAGAGAGAGACCGAGACAGAGCACAGGCAGAGTGGCAGCAGAGAGAGAGGGAGACACAGAATCTGAAGCAAGCTCCAGGCTCCAAGCTGTCAGCACAGAATCTGATGCAGGGCTCGAACCCACAAACCATGAGATCATGACCTTAGCTGAAGTTGGAAGCATAACTGACTGAGCCATCTAGGTACCCCTAAAATATGATTTTCATAGCTGCAATATACGTATTTTCTCTTTGCATTCTTAGAGGTCATTTTGCTAAAGACTGCCCAAATAGTTGTCTCATAAAGCACGAAAGGAAATGCCTGCAAAGAATTAAAATATTCTTTTCAATTCCCAAAGGCAGTATTTTAAGCAAGTAGTCAATAGTTATAATGTTATAAAGCTGGTGGAAATGAATCTTCAAATAAGTGGTTAACTCTGTACAAGTTTAAGAGCTGAGCAAACACATTCTTGTCTTTTGGGATTAGTTGAATATTGGGTTAAAATAATTATTATACTCTATAATTATACTCTATATTATACTCTATATTAAACTCTATAATTTTTATACTCTATTATACTCTATTATATGCTAAATCTACTTTTTCTTTAATCTTTAGTCCAAATTCATTTTTTTTAATATGAAATTTATTCTCAAATTGGTTTCCATACAACACCCAGTGCTCATCCCAACAGGTGCCCTCCTCAATGCCCATCACACACTTTCCCCTCCCTCCAACCCCCCCCCCCCCATCAACCCTCAGTTTAGTCTCAGTTTTTTAAGAGTCTCTTATGGTTTGCCTCCCTCCCTCTCTTAACTTTTTTTTTTCTTCCCCTCCCCCATGGTCTTCTGAAAAGTTTCTCAGGATCCACACAAGAGTGAAAACATATAGTATCTTTCTCTGTATGACTTATTTCACTTAGCAGAACACTCTCCCAGTTCCAGTTCTAAAAGGCCATATTTCATACTTTCTCATTGCCACATACTATTCCATTGTGTATATAAACCACAATTTCTTTATCCATTCATCAGTTGATGGACATTTAGGCTTTTCCCACAATTTGGCTATTGTTGAGAGTGCTGCTATAAACATTGGGGTACAAGTGCCCCTATGCATCAGCACTCCTGTATCCCTTGGGTAAATTCCTAGCAGTGCTATTGCTGGGTCATAGGATAGATCTATTTTTAATTTTTTGAGGAATTCCACACTGTTTTCCAGAGTAGCTGTACCAGTTTGCATTCCCACCAAGAGTGCAAGACGGTTCCTGTTTCTCCACATCCTCTCCAGCATCTGTAGTCTCCTGATTTGTTCATTTTGGCCACTCTGACTGGCATGAGGTGATATCTGAGTGTGGTTTTGATGTGTATTTCCCTGATGAGGAGCGACGTTGAGCATCTTTTCATGTGCCTGTTGACCATTTGGATGTCTTCTTTAGAGAAGGGTCTATTCATGTTTTCTGCCCATTTCTTCCCTGGATTATTTGTTTTCCGGAAGTGGAGTTGGGTGAGTTCTTTATAGATTTTGGATACTAGCCCTTTGTCTGATATGTCATTTGCAAATATCTTTTCCCATTCCGTCGGTTGCCTTTTAGTTTGTTGATTGTTTCCTTTGCTGTGCAGAAGCTTTTTATCTGGATGAGGTCCCAGTAGTTCATTTTTGAGTTTAATTCCCTTGCCTTTGGAGATGTGTCAAGTAAGAAATTGCTGCGGCTGAGGTCAGAGACGTCTTTTCCTGCCTTCTCCTCTAGGGTTTTGATGGTTTCCTGTCTCACATTCAGGTCTTTTATCCATTTGGAGTTTATTTTTGTGAATGCTGTAAGAAAGTGGTCCAGTTTCATTCTTCTGCATGTTGCTGTCCAGTTCTCCCAGCACCATGTGTTAAAGAGACTGTCTTTTTTCCATTGGATATTCTTTCCTGCTTTGTCAAAGATGAGTTGGCCATACTTTTGTGGGTCTAATTCTGGGGTTTCTATTCTATTCCATTGGTCTATGTGTCTGTTTTTGTGCCAATACCATGTTGTCTTGATGATTACAGCTTTGTAATAGAGGCTGAAGTCTGGGATTGTGATGCCTCCCGCTTTGGTCTTCTTCAATATTATTTTGGCTATTCGGGGTCTTTTGTGGTTCCATACAAATTTTTTTAATCGAATTTGAAATACTTATGTGGAGTTCATATCTAATTACTGCATTATAAAGTATAATAAACCATGTCATAATATCCATTTGAGTATTTTACCAGAACTCACTAGAAAGGTTATCTGCGACTTATTAACTGGTGTGTAAGTGAAAAACCGACCTTTATGTGAAAGATGCTAATACATATATTTGATTATTCACAGTGATTTTGCAATATAGACAAGTCAGTGAAGCCTAGTGCTGGAAAATACTATAATTAAATTTTATTACAGATTTTTGAAAAAAATAGCTTATTTTGTAAATAATTAGTAAGAGTTTTCTGTAATATTTATTTTTTTATTTAAAATTTTTTTTTAACATTTATTTATCACTGAGAGGCAGAGCATGAGAGGGGCAGAGAGAGGGGGAGACACAGAATCTGAAGCAGGCTCCAGGATCCAGCTGTCAGCACAGAGCCTTTCGTGGGGCTTGTACTCAGCAACCGAGAGATCATGACCTGAGCCACCCAGGTGCCCCTGTAATATTTTAAAATAATGTTTAAGATTCATTCTTTCAATATTTTATTCATTAATTATCTTATTCAAGATAAATGTATTTTGAAGTTGAAGAAATTAATCAAAGATTAAGTATCTTAAGCAAGTCTAAACATTAAGAACTGATAGGGTAGTAGACCAATGATTTCAGCCTAATTAATGACACTCCGGACTCTCATCTTAAAACTATGTTTTAAACTTCTTTCAGAATTACATACAAAGGGAGAAGTTAGTAACTGGAAATAAATAAGCCAAATCACTATGTCAGTAGAAAGCTCTGTTTAGTAGTGATATAATTTTTGCTTATGACATTGAAAAAGTACCTTTTGAATTGCTTTTAAAAGATTTCTTATTGAAGTTAAAATAAAAAGCTATAGAGGACAAAAGAAAGAAGCCCCTATTACTAATTGATATAATTTAGAGAATTTTTAACCAAGTTGCTGATGGAATGAACTCAAGTTCAACTTAGAATATTTAGATAGAAAACAGTAATTTTAAATTTTTTTTAATGTTAAATTTTTTTTTTTGAGAGAGAGAGAGAGAGAGAGAAAGTGGGGGAGGTGCAGAGAGAGGGAGACACAGAATCGGAAGCAGGCTCCAGGCTCCGAGCTGTCAGCACAGAGCCCGACGCGGGGCTCGAACTCACGGACCGTGAGATCATGACCTGAGCTGAAGTCGTATGCTCAACCGACTGAGCCACCCAGGCGCCCCAGAAAACAGTAATTTTAAATATAAGTAAACTATTACAGGCATGAACAGCCTATGTGTAAAGCCTGATGTAACATATATACTATTAAAGATAATTTCTTGATCTTTGTGAGACTTAAAAATAATTTATTTCATCCCTAATTGGCATTTTACCCTCAGTCTGTCTGCATTCAAGAACATAGTTTCTGAAGCTCATATTCTTTTTTTTTTTTTTTAAGTAATGAAAATTTATTAAGCATTCCTGGGATGGTGGTTATTGCCTCCAAACCTGGAGGGAGGAACCAACACTGTAGGAAGGCTCTCAGAAATCACACTGTCCCAATAACTCTGGCCAACACAGGGAGAAGCAAAATCATTCCCCAGAAAATTGGGTCAGACTTTGTTCATCCAAGAAGGGCTGGAGGTCAGATGTATAAGGAACAATCACATGATACTGGAGGGTGGGTGCGGGGATGGGTGGCGTGCTGGACCCCAAGCTGGATCCTTAAAAACCAGGGGAGAAACTGATTCACTTCTTCTCTGGGGGTGGAGTTCCTGATCCCCAGGCTCATTTCTTACCCTTGATGAAGCTGTCACTGCCCCGGGTAAAACTTTCATCCTAATATTCTGATATTAGAATATTCATAGCTAATATTCTAACAGAAACTCTAAGTCATTGAAAATGGTCTTAAACTAAGTTTAGTCCTTCCATCTTAAGAACTGATTTTACTAGGTTTTCTGTTTAATTCTATATTTGTTAATGAAAGCTGTAGTAATACAGCCATAGATTCTGTTGTTTGCTTACTGCTTCACTATTTTTGGTAATTCAACATATTTCACCGAGAATTATTTGTACTATTTGAATAGAATAGGTTAATTTTGGGGGGACCTGACTTCAGCTCAGGTCATGATCTTAATGGTTCTTGGGTTCAAGCTCTGCATTGGGCTCTGTGCTAACAGCTTGGAGCCTGGAGCCTGCTTTGGATTCTCTGTCTCCCTCTCTCTTTGCCCCTCCCCAACTTGTGCTCTGTCTCTATCTCAAAAATAAACATTAAAAAACAGAAAAATTATCAAGTTATGAGATTATTGTTGATGTAGCATGATTAACTGAACAATAGGCTTTATTTGGATTCCACCACTGAGGTTTAGTTTATGGTCCAGGATCCAATCCGGAATTGGTTTATTTCTCATCTTTCTGTGATAAGCAGAATACTACTTCTACACTCCACCAAGATGTTCATGTCCTAATCCCTATACCTGTGATTATGTTACCTTACGTGATAAAAGGGATTTTGCAATGATTAAAGCTATGATTGAAGGTATAGGCCTTGAGATGGGAAGATTACTATTGATTTTCAAGGTGGGCACATTCTTTCCATATGAATCCCCTAAAGCAGAGAACCTTTTGTGACTGTGGTCAGAAAGAGATATGAAAATAGAAGGAGGGTCAGAGAAATGTGATGTTGCTGGCTTTGACTGTGGAGATAATGGGCCAACAGCCAAGGAATGCAGGCAGCCTCTAAAAGCTATGGTCATGGACCTCCAGAAAGAGATTCAGTCTTACTGATACCTTATTTTAGCCCAGTGAGTATGACATTGAACTTTTGATTTTCAGAACAGTAAAATAATAAACTTGTGTTGTTTCAAGCTACTAAATTTGTGGTAATTTGTTATAGTAGTAATAGAAATCTAATTAGAATTCTCCAATATATTACAGCAACTTCAGTATCATATTTCATGACTGACATTTTTCAGAGGGAAGTTCAGTTATTTATAGAAGGTTTCTCAATTTTGATTTGTCTGAAGTTTTTTTATTTTTTCCTTTCTCAAAACGAGATTGTGAAAGTACCACAGAAGTGATATATTCCTGTCGCTGAATAAATCAGGGATTACATGGTGTCATATTATCAATACGTGATATTAACCTTCAGCACTTGGTTAAACTAGTGCCTGCTAGGATTATACACTATAAATTTACTTGTTTTCTCTCTATAACATAGTTTATAATTCTTTGAAACTAGATGTATATAATATATACTGTTTTAGCTTAAATATTTGTCTACTAATTTCTGCATCCATTGATATTCTAGCCTGTGAAAATTACTTCTTTGGTATTCTGCTGGTGATTTTCTAGTGATCATTCTTTCTACATTTTTCATGGGAAATTTCTATAAGGAAGAGTTACTCCTTTTCTTTTTTTTCCTTCCTCCCTTTGTCCTTCTTTCCCTCCCTCCCTCCATCCATCTATTATTAATATGGACTCATGGAGGTTTGTTTTATTTTTTGGGTTATAATCTAATGCTGTCATTATTTATTTTGTACTCACAGCATTTCAGTGTTGGCAATGGGGAGATCTTTTATGTTGGTTTCCTACATTCTTTTGACATTTCCCTGTTTTTTGGTCTTTCTGCTCTAACATTGGAATCAATGAATTTTACAAAGAACTTCTAACTCCTCCTGGTGAAAAATACAGATTTGGGCAGTAGGTGTACTTGTTGCTACTGGGGTGTAATTGCTGGATTTTGAACCATAGAAGGAAAAATATTCTTCAGTGATTTTTACTGTTATTCATCCCAGAATGTGTTTTGGGTTAAAGAAACAATTTACACAGTAGAAAATTAATAAAATGAAATTGAATTTTATTCAGTCTTTAGTCATTTATTTTTATATTTTCATTACTCTGATATTTAAATCAGAAACCACAATTTTTACTGTACTTATTATCATTGTGCAAAATGAGCACAATGCCATAAAAGTGAGCACTCAAGAAAATAATTATTATTGCAGATTATTATTGATGATTATATTTTGAAGCAAGGTTAAATTAAGCATGAGAATCCTAATGTAAGAGAAGGGTAGAATAGAATAAAGTTGAAAATCAAAAACATTTCCAAGCAACTGTGATATATTCTTATTCTTGAGGAACTTAAATCCTGGGCAGTCTAGTTTTATTGTCCTTCTTCTGGAGGACAGCCATGAATATCCTTGAATGTGTTTTTAGTATTGTTTTATACTAGGGTCCTTGGTAATTTTACTCATTGTATCAAAGGTGTTCATGATGATGGCTTAGGATTTGAAATCCTAAAATATGTATTAGCTTGGGGGAAAAGATTTGAGTATTACAGGCACAGCACAATCATAAAATTTATTATCTATACTTAATTTAAAAACGATTTGAAATCAACAATATAAGAGTTAATTTTATAGGGTATACTCTTATACATCTAACTTGAGACATGTTTGAAAAGGATTGTAATTTTAATTTTGGGAATCTAAAATTTAAGAAGAAAAAAAGCCCCAAATTGCTGTTTTTCTTTTACGAGTTACACAGAGTAGATAGTCTAGTAATGTATTAAAAAGACTTTTAAAATCCAAATACTTAACTTTTTTTTTTTTTTTTTTTTTTTAAGCCCTACTATGTTTTAGAGAACGATTAAATCTTAATTTCTTCTAGGGGACAAAAAAACAACACTTTATCTTATTTTTTTAGTTATTTCTAGAATTGAGAGCTGAACTGTCTACACATGAAGTAATTTATTTCAGATAGCTATGATGTAAATATCACTTAAATACTATAACTTTAAACATTTTTTGCTAAAGTTACTTCAGTAAATATATTTTACTTCTGTATATTTTTATCTGTAGTATAGTTAACTTGGTATTGCTTTAAATTAATTGCTTAAATCTGACGTGGAATTAGAATGCACCAACTAGATAAACAAACAAAGAAGTTTTGTCTCCCTGGAAAGATCTGAGATATCTGAGTGGGGACCTAAGGAGGTTTTCTATGAATAAAGTACAGCTCAGAGAAATATTTTCCCATGCATTGTATTTGCCCCAAAGTGAACTACTTTCATGTTTCAATGGGTGATCCTAATTCTAATGTACTTTTGGTTGGATGAATATGTCCTGTTTATCCCATACACGTTTCATTAGTTTATTAAAGACTTGGTAGTAATAATTGAAAAAGGCTTAATTTAATTATATGAAACAGTTTTAATGCTTTCAGCATCTCAAAAATCAGTTACTGCATCTCTCTGCAACTCTGTACCTCAGGTGACTACAGCCTACCATACACAGTAGAACAGTATTGAGAGTGAAAAGGGATAAATGACTGACAGGTGAACACACACAAGTAAACTTATGTACTGTCCAAGTCCACCAAGTCAGATGATCATGCTACATATGCTCCTTTCATAATTAAAAATTTTTAATGTTTATTTATTTTTGAGAGACAGAATGAGAGTGGGTGAGGGGCAGAGAGAGAGGGAGACACAGAATCTGAAGCAAGCTCCAGGCTCCGAGCTGTGAGTACAGAGCCCGATGTGGAGCTCAAACTTATGAGTCCTGAGATCATGTCTGAGTTGAAGTTGGATGCTCAACTGACTGAACCACCCAGGCGCCCCATAACAATCTTTAATATTTTTCAGATTAATGTTCCAGTGAAGACATACAGTGATTTATATAAGGAATCAATTTTTTTGCATTTAACATCAAGACTTTTTTATAAGAGGGAAGCTCTACCAGAGTTCCTCTAAGTGTTAATCGATTTTTTTCTATCAATTACCAGGAATTACGTTGCTCACAAGGCACCTATGTATTTCTCATTTAATTGTCAAACACATATATGAAGTGTTACGGTATTTTTTTTTTCAGATGAGAAACATGAGACTCAGAGAATTTGTCTAGTTTCTAAAGCTTCTGATAGAGCAGAATTTCAGATTGGCAGCCAGGTCCCATATTTCTTCAAGTATTTATTCACAAATACCGTAGAAAAATGAGTATATTTAATTTATATTTTAGGTTTATTCTAAATATGTTTTTGTTTCTCCCATTTGAAGCCCACTTAATACTTTGTTAATGCCATGCACAACTTCATCGATAATTAATTTTTCAAAGAAAAAGAATATGTTAGCTAAGAGATTACGTCTGATTCCTAGGATCAGAAGTTGGCTCTGCTACCCACAAGTTTATGGCCTTGGGAAAGTCACAACCTCTCTGTCCTGAGTTTCCTCATTCTGTGAACCCATCAAACAGGATCTATAGTTGTTTTGAAAAATAAATTAGTTAATGTAGATAAAGTGTTAGTATACATTATATTAGTTAACATAGGTAAAGTATTAATCATTACTATATTTCAATTGTTTAATGTTTATAAAAATATAAATTTATATGTGTTATATATGTCTATGAGTACTTCATATATGTTTATAAATAATATGCTCATAAGTATATCCCTTTATATATGTTTATATGTATGTAACTATGTTTATAAACAAATGTGAATTTAAATAGGAATCATTTATATCTATACTTATACTTATATATATAATATTTATATTTTTCCACATTTATAAAGTATAATACTTCATAATAAATCAGGAAATATATGGCAAATGCTAATCATTATTACTGTTTAGTTATTTTGTTCTTTAATTACTAGGAGAAGTTCTATACGATTGACAAACTTAGAAGTTTCACTGTAGTAACATTTCTACATTACTGATAAAATGTTAATAACAGATCTTTCAGAGAATGGGACAAAGAGGAAATACTGTACTTAGATGTTGTGATAATTTACATATATACTTTGTTAAATCTTTATATCCTCAATTAATTTCTTATTCCTTATAATATGACTTCATTAATGTCAGTGACCATATTTTTAAAATGCACAGTGTAGAACATTGCCTTTTGGAAAATTTTAATAAATTAAAATATCCATTGGTTATACTTTTTCTACATGCTTATCACCTCCAAACAAAAACTTGTAATTGTCATCATCAAGCTATTTTTATTGACTGTTTGCAATATACCCTTCATAAAACTTTTCAAAGTTGGCATAAAGTACAGGTAAAACAGAAATAAAATAAAGCTGGATATGTAGGGTATTAAGGCACTTCCCTGAGCTTACAGAATTACTAAAGGTATAGCTCTGATATAAACCCGTATAAGCCACTGTCTTCCCACTATGCTAATGTTATTCACAAAGAAAAGTTCACTTCAGTAGATACAAAATGGGATCTCTAATGAACTATAAATGGCATACAAGAAGCAAATTGCATAATGCAAGAGTTGGTAATTTGGCCACAAAGTATATAAACTGGGTTCTCAATTCTCATATTTTTATGAAAGAATACATGTGAGTCAAATTTGCTTCTGTCATTAAAGCACGGAGCTTTATAAAGAGAACGTGTGTGAGAACAAAAGTTAGATGAAAAAATTACTGAGAATTTACTAAAACATTTTAAAATCATGTGTCTTAATCTGTGAGATGAATCTTGGTCACAATTTGGATACTACTTTTTATTTTACAGTTGAAGTAAAGAAAACCATGACATATATAATAAATAGGTTGCCCAGGATCACATGATAAATTTTACCAAATTCTAGGTGAGAACTCGACTTTCCTTGACATTATTTTTATTTTTTAATTTTTATTAGAGAGTGGGAGAGAGGGGAAGAGGGAGAGAGAGAAGGAATCTTAAGCAATCTCTACAGTCAGCTCAGAACCCAACATGGGGCTTGATCACAAGACTCTGGGATCATGAACTGAGCCAAAATCAAGAGTTCAACACTCAACCGAGTGAGCCATCCAGATGCCTCCCCCTTATTAATTTTTACCCTTGACATTAAAGAGTAGTTCCTTTTCGTATTCCTAGTATATCTCTTATAAATTCTTATTGTAACTTAGAGATATATGTATGTTACATGCATAACAGTATATGCAGAAATTCAAATACTTATAAAATATACCTGACAACCATGCTTTTTATTTGACCTAAATATACTAATGTGTCAGCTCCAATAAGTCATAATCAGTATGTAATGATTTTACTCATCTTCTTAGAGCCAATAAATGTTTTTATTTATGTAGGAGTTTTGTATGTCACATGTTTATTGAATAAGTGATTTGTTTAAAAGCTGAAGTTCATGGAAGATTAATATATTTTTTCTTAGCTTCAAAGTGAAACTCCTGTAAACAATTGCATAAACTGAATAAATGCTATTTTTTAATCTTGTTTTATTTTTTATTTTTTAAATTTACATCCAAATTAGTTAGTATATAGTGCAACAATGATTTCGGGAGTAGATTCCTTAGTGCCTCTTACCCATTTAGTCCATCCCCCCTCCCACACCGCTCCAGTAACCCTCAGTTTGTTCTCCATATTTTTGAGTCTCTTCTGTTTTGTCCCCCTCCCTGTTTTCATATTATTTTTGTTTCCCTTCTCTTATGTTCATCTATTTTGTCTCTCAAAGTCGTCATATGAGTGAAGTCATATGATTCTTGTCTTTCTCTGACTAATTTCACTTAGCATAATACCCTCCAGTTCCATCCTTGTAGTTGCAAATGGCAAGATTTCATTCTTTTTGATTGCTGAGTAATACTCCATTGTATATATATATGTGTGTGTGTGTGTGTGTGTGTGTGTGTGTGTGTGTGTGTGTGTGTATACACCACATCTTCTTTACCCATTCATCCATTGAGGGACATTTGGGCTCTTTCCATACTTAGACTATTGTTGGTAGTGCTGCTATAAACACGGGGGTGCATGTTTCCCTTTGAAACAGCACACCTGTATCCTGTGGATAAATGCCTAGTAGTGCAATTGGTGGGTTGTAGGGTATTCTATTTTTAGTTTACTGAGGAACCTCTATACTGTTTTCCAGAGTGGCTGCACCAACTTGCATTCCCACCAACAATCCAAAAGAGATCCTCTTTCTCCACATCCTCACCAACATCTGTTGTTGCCTAAGTTGTTACTGTTAGCCATTCTGACAGGTGTGAGGTGGTATCTCATTATGGTTTTGATTTGTATTTCCCTGATGATGAGTGATGTGGAGCATTTTTTCGTGTGTCGGTTGGCTATCTGGATGTCTTCTTTGTAGAAGTGTCTATTCATGTCTTTTGCCCATTTCTTCACTGGATTATTTGTTTTTTGGGTGTTGAGTTTGATAAGTTCTTTATAGATTTTGGATACTAACCCTTTATCTGATATGTCATTTGCACATTATCTTCTACCATTCTGCCAGTTGCCTTTTAGTTTTGCTGATCGTTTCCTTTGTTGTGCAGAAGCTTTTCATTTTGATGAGGTCCCAGGAGTTTATTTTTGCTTTTGTTTCCCTTGTGTCCAGAGACGTGTTGAGTAAGAAGTTGCTGCGGCCAAGATCAGACAAGTTTTTGCCTGCTTTCTCCTTGAGGATTTTGATGGCTTCCTGTCTTTCATTGAGGTCTTTCCTCTATTTTGAGTTTATTTTTGTGTATGATGTAAGAAAGTGGTCCAGGTTCATTCTTCTGCATGTCACTGTCCAGTTTTCCCAGCGCAACTTGCTGAAGAGACTGTCTTTATTCCATTGGATATTCTTTCCTGCTTTGTCAAAGATTAGTTGGCCATACGTTTGTGGGTCCATTTCTGGGTTCTCTATTCTGTTCCATTGATCTGAGTCTCTGTCCTTGTGCCAGTACCACACTGTCTTGATGATTACAGCTTTGTAGTGTAGCTTGAAGTCTGGGATTGTGATGCCTCCTGCTATGGTTTTCTTTTTCAAGATTTCTTTGGCTATTTGGGGTCTTTTCTGGTTTCATACAAATTTTAGGATTATTTGTTCTAGCTCTGTGAAGAATGCTGATGTTATTTTGATAGGGATTGCATTGAATATGTAGATTGCTTTGGGTAGTATCGACATTTTAACAATATTTGTTCTTCCTATCCAGGAGCATGGAATCTTTTTCCATTTTTTTGTGTCCTCTTCAGTTTCTTTCATAAGTTTTCTATGGTTTTCAGCATATAGATTTTCACCTCTTTGGTTAGATTTATTCCTAGGTATTTTATGGTTTTTGGTGCAACTGTAAATGGGTTCCATTCCTTGATTTCTCTTTCTCTCACTTCATTGTTGGTGTATAGGAATGCAACCGATTTCTGTGCATTTGTTTTATATCCTGCAACTTTGCTGAATTCATGAATCAATTCTAGCAGTTTTTGGTGTAATCTTTTGGGTTTTCCATGTAGAGTATCATGTCATCTGTGAAGAGTGAAAATTTGACCTCCTCCTGGCTGATTTGGATGCCTTTTATTTCTTTGTGTTGTCTGACTGCAGAGGCTAAGACTTCCAATACTATGTTTAATAACAGTGGTGAGAGTGTCTTGTTCCTGACCTTAGGGGGAAAGCTCTCAGTTTTTCCCCATTGAGTATGATATTAGCGTTGGGTCATTCATATATGGCTTTTATGATCTCGAGGTATGCTCCTTCTATCCCTACTTTCTTGAGGGTTTTTATCGAGAAAGGATGCTGTATTTTGCCAAATGTTTTCTCTGCATCTATTGAGAGGATCATATGGTTCTTGTCCTTTCTTTTCTTGATGTGATGAGTCACGTTAATTGTTTTGTAGATATTGAACCAGCCCTGCATCCCAGGTATAGATCCCACTTGGTCGTGGTGAATAATTTTTTTAAGGTATTGTTGGATCCAGTTGGTAAATATCTTGTTGAGGGTTTTTGTATCCATGTTCATCAGGGAAATTGGTCTATAGTTCTCCTTTTTAGTGGGGTCTGTGTCTGGTTTTGGAATCAAGGTAATGCTGGCTTCATAGAAAGGGTTTGGAAGTTTTCCTTCCATTTCTAGTTTTTGGAATAGCTTCAAGAGAATAGGTGTTAACTCTTCCTTAAATGTTTGGTGGAATTCCCCTGGAAAACCATCTGGTCCTGGACTCTTGTTTTTTGGAAGATTTTTTATTACAAATTCAATTTCCTTACTGGTTATGGGTCTGTTCAAATTTTCTATTTCTTCCAGTTTCAGTTTTGTAGTGTATATGTTTCTGGGTATTTGTCCATTTCTTCCAGATTGCCCATTTTATTGGCATATAATTGCTCATAATATTCTCTTATTTTTGTTTTTATTTCTGTTGTGTTGGTTGTGATCTCTCCTCTTTCATTCTTGATTTCATGTATTTGGGTCCTTTCCTTTTTATTTTTGATCAAACTGGCTAGTGGCTTATCAGTTTTGTTAATTCTTTCGAAGAACCAGCTTCTGGTTTCATTGATCTGTTCTGGTTTTTTTAGTAGCATTAATTTCTGCTGTAATCTTTATTATTTCCTGTCTTCTGCTGGTTTGGGGTTTTGTTTGCTGTTGTTTTTCCTGCTCCTTAAGGCGTAAGGTTAGGTTGTGTATCTGAGATCTTTCTTCCTTCTTTAGGAAGACTTGGATTGCTATATACTTTCTTCTTTTGACCGCCTTTGCTGCGTCCCAGAAGTTTTGGGTTCTGGTGTTATCATTTTCATTGACTTCCATATACTTTTAATTTCCTCTTTAACTTCTTGGTTAGTGCATTCATTCTTTAGTAGGATGTTCTTCAGTCTCCAAGTATTTTTTTTTTAATTTTTTTTTTTCAACGTTTATTTATTTTTGGGACAGAGAGAGACAGAGCATGAATGGGGGAGGGGCAGAGAGAGAGGGAGACACAGAATCGGAAACAGGCTCCAGGCTCCGAGCCATCAGCCCAGAGCCTGACGCGGGGCTCGAACTCACGGACCACGAGATCGTGACCTGGCTGAAGTCGGACGCTTAACCGACTGCGCCACCCAGGCGCCCCAGTCTCCAAGTATTTGTTACCTTTCCAAATTTTTTCTTGTTGTTGATTTCCAGTTTCATAGCATTGTCATCTGAAAATATCCTTGGTATGTCTTCATCTTTTTTACTTGATGAGGGCTGATTTGTGTCCCAGTATGTGGTCTATTCTGGAGAATGTTCCATGTGCACTGGAGAAGAATGTATATTCCACTGCTTTAGGGTGAAATGTTCCGAATATATCTGTTAAGGCCATCTGGTCCAGTGTATCATTCAAAGCCATTGTTTCCCTGTTGATTTTCTGATTAGATAATCTGTCCATTGCTGTCAGTGGGGTGATGAAATCCCCTACTATTATGGTATTATTATCAATGAGTTTCTTTATGTTTGTAATTAATTGATTTATATATTTGGATGCTTTCATATTTGGTGCATAAATGTTTACAATTGTTAGGTCTTCATGGTCGGTTGACCCCTTAATTATGATATAATGCCCTTCTTTGTCTCTTGTTACACAGTCTTTATTTTAAAGTCTGGATTGTATGAGGTAAGTATGGCTACTCTGACTTTCTTTTGTTGACCATTAGCATGATAGATGGTTCTTCATCCCCTTATTTTCAATCCGAAGGTGTCTTTAGGTCTTAAGTAGGTCTCTTGTAAACAGCATCTAGATGGATCTTGTTTTCTTATCCATTCTGTTACCCTATGTCTTTTGATTAGAGCATTGAGTCCATTGATGTTTAGCGTGAGTTCTAAAAGATATGAATTTATTGCCATTATGATGCTTGTAGAGTTGGAGTTTCTGGTGGTGTTCTCTGGTCCTTTCTAACCTTTGTGGCTTTTGGTGTTTATACACACACACACACACACACACACACACACACACATATATATTTCATCTTTTCTCCCCTCAGAGAGTCTTTTCAGGGCTGGTTTAGTGGTCACAAACTCCCTTAATTTTTGTTTGTTTGGGAAACTTTTTATCTCTGCTTCTATTCTGAATGACAGCCTTGCTGGATAAAGAATTCTTGGCTGCATATTTTTCTGATTCAGCACATTGAATGTATCCTGCCACTCCTTTCTGGCCTGACAAGTTTCTGTGGATAGGTCTGCTGCAAACCTTATCTGTGTTGCCTTGTAGGTTAGCGGCTTTTTTCCCCTTGCTGCTTTCATGATTCTCTCCTTGCCTGAGAATTTTTTGAATTTGGCTATAATATGCCTTGTTGATGGTTGGTTTTTGTTGAATCTAATGGGGGTCCTCTGTGTTCCCTGGATTTTCATGTCTTTGGCTTTCCCCAGGTTAGGAAAGTTTTCTGCTATGATTTGCTCACATAACCCTTCTACCCCTTTTTTTTCTCTTCCTGTTCTGGGACCCTATGATTCTGATGTTCCTTTTCATGAGTCACTGATTTCTCTAATTCTTAAATCGTGTTCTTCTGCCTTAATCTCCCTCTTTTTTTCTGCTTCATTACTCTATAAGTTTGTCCTCTATATTGCTGATTCTTTGTTCTGCCTCATGCATCCTTGCCGTTGCGGCATCCATTTGAGAATGCAGCTCAGTTATACCATTTTTTATTTCATCCTGACTAGCTTTTACTTCTTTTATCTCCACAGAAGGGGATTCTAATCTATTTTTGAATGCAGCTAGTATTCTTATTTTCATGATTCTAAATTCTGGTTCAGACATCTTGCTTGTATCTGTGTTGGTTAAATCCCTGGCTATCGTTTCTTCATGCTCTTTCTTTTGGGGTGAATTCCTTCATTTTGTCATTTTGAAGGGAGAAAAGTAATTAATGAGGTAGAAAAATTAAAATTAAAAAAATTAAAATTAAAAAATATTTAAAAAATTAAACACACACACACAAATCTAATAAATGATGCTAGATCCTAGGTGTGTTTTGAGCTGGGTGGTGAAAGTGGTTTGACAGATTAGAGAAAAAACAGGGGGAGAAAAAAAAGGAAATCATTGAGAATTTGAAAATATGAATACACTGATGTAGACTGAAATGAGATGATGGGAGTAAAGTTGAATTTGAAAAATATACACAAAAGTAAAAACATAGTGGAATAAAAATTAAAGAAACATTTTTAATAAAAATTAAAAATAAAAATGAATTTTTTTCTTTCCGTATTCAAAAAAAAAAAAGAAACAATAGAGAAAAAAGGAAAAAAAAGGAAATGCTTAAAATTTTGAAAAAGTAGACTAAATAAAATGATGGAAGTAAAATAGAATTTGAAAAAATTACATAAAAGCAAATAATATAGTAAAAAATTAAAGAAGAATATTTTTAATAAAAATTGAAAATAAAAATGAATTTTTCTCTTTCTGTATTCAAGAAAAGGAAAAGAAGGGAAAAAGCAAAAAAAGAATTGAATAGTTGGACCTGCTAACAGACTGAAATACGACTGAAATTACTTCATTTTCCCCTAGAAGTCAGACTATGAAGCGCTTTATAGTCTATAAACTAAGTAGGCGGTGAGACTTGTGTTCTTGAAGAGGGAGGTTGGCCCAGTTGGTTGGGGCTTAATGTAACTGCTCCATTCTCCACTAGATGGCAGTGCTAGCCTACTGAGGTGGATTGTCGTGGTGCCCATAGGTGTGTATGCACATGCATGGTAGCTGTGAAAATGGCGTCACCCAGCTACCCAGTCTCTACTATGGGAACTCTGTTCTCCCCAATCAGCAATCACACACCCGTCTTCTGTCTTCAGCTTTCGTCCACTCTCCGCTTCTTCACTCTCCATGACCAGGCCCTAGCAGTACCTCTCTCCCGAGTTTTGTCTCAGATGCGGCTGTCTTCCCAGGCCCCTTACTTCTGAAGGGCTGTGGCTTTGACCCATTCCGCCCCTCTGCGTGAGGGTCTTACTGAGCAATGGCCGAATGCCGGCTGTACCCAGGAACACTTGCAGGACCCTGCTGTTCCCGGTGCCCAAGACTGTGGCCAGGTGCCAGCCCACCCTAGAAAATGCTCGCAAGATAGTGTAGCAGCAGCTTTTCAGTGATTATGGAAAATCACAACACACATCTGGCACCAGGCTTCACCTTTAACTACCTTGTTCCAGCACCAGTGATGTGGCTGTTCTCTGGGGTCTGCTGGGACCGGGTGGCTTCAACAGTCTCTACCAAATGCCCTTACAGCAGTGGAACCGCTTTTCCCCGTGTGGCCTGAGAACCTCCCGGACCCCACTCTGTTCCTGGGTATTCACCCTTCCCACGAGAGCACCATCAGTTATGGAGCTGCGGAGTTGCAGCCTTTGTGCTCCCCTTGTTTACAGTCTTAATAGAATTTAAGCCCTCTCCTTTCTCCCTTTTTAGTTTTGTCCTTATGACTGTTTCCAATTTTCCACTTTCTCCCCAGCTGCTTTTGGGGAGGGGTGTTTTCCCATATACTCCCCCACCCCCAGTCTCCGTCCTCTCTCCACCTGCAGAAGCGCCTCCCTACCTGCTGCTGGCTTTTCTCTCCGCAAGTTTACCTCTCCACGCCATGTACCTGCTGAATTCTGTGGCTCAGGTTGTGCAGATTGTTGTGTTAATCCTGCAATCAGTTTTCTAGGTGTGTAGGATGGTTTATTGTTGGTCTGGCTGCATTTCATGGACGCAAGACATACAAAACACTTCCATGCTCTTCCACCATCTTGGTCAACTGAATAAATGCTATTAACTATAATTTGACCTCATTTAGAAAGATTAAGTAAGCTATAATCTTTGAAATTTTATTAAGCGTAGAGTCTCTGAATTAAGAGAAAATTTCTACAGTTGCTAGCTGTGTGACCTTAGAAAATTTACTTAAACTTTCTGTGACTAGTCATCCATCTATAGCTTGGGAAGGATAATAGTACTGGAGAGACCTGTCATAAATAAAAGTTTAATTCATGTAAAGGAATCAAAAAACTGCATATTTTTGTCCATTTTTTTCTTTTAAATTTGATGTAGCATATGCCTTTGTAAGGCTTTTTTATAGGTATTCATTAAATACCTTTTAATGAGGTTAGACTGCTTGCAAACTGTTGGCATTTTGAGTTTGCATTAATACTTTCCTTTCTTGCTGAATTGCTGCCATTTTCTTGAATTGTGATTGTCATACAAGGAGAAAAAATAGTCTGTCATCTAGTCTGTCATGACACTCATGCAATCAGTGTTGGAGGAAGTGGTCTACATGTCATGGTGACGTGCTTAAGTCAGCTCTGCCTCTAGCAATATCCACCACATAATATATCTGCAGCTGATACAGGTTTCTTTAGTGGAAAGCAGTTTTGTATTGTCAGATAGTAATGTTGACTTACTAATGTTAATTCACCTATGTACCCTAGGAAGTTACAAGCAATTGACCTACATCTCTTAATATGTTTGAATTGCTATACAATTTATATATGTATTACAATTACTATTTCTCTCCTTTTCCTTCTTGTGAAACGTGGTTTTATTCATCAGTCAACCTGGATCTTATGGCACAACTAGAAAGCAGTACACAGCAGTATGCTTTAATGCCACTTTAAAATGTTTTCTCCTCAAGTTACTCTAAGTTACATTTCAAAGGACTACCCAAAAATAGTTATATTTTCAAGGCCCTAATCTATCCATAGGCTTCGTCTGAGATACCAAATTTCTCTGAAAGTACTGAACTCAATTCAATTTTTACAAATCCTATTCATTGTCCATTTGAGATAATCCCAAAGACCTGGCAGAATTTATGCAAGATATAAACAGTGAAGGAGTATGTATTCCCTCTGTGCAAAAGGTTAAAATAGAGAAAAACAGTATCTTTGCAAGATAAACATGAAACTTATTAAAAATGAAGGCCATATTAAGTAGAAGAATGAGTACAAAAGTAAATATTAGATGAATTTAAAAGAATATCTCACAGGGTTTCTTAAAGAGATAGAACTTGGTAGTACATAAGCCTGTGCCAAGGTGCTTCAAATCTACATCAGTTTCACCTTGCTTTTAATATATTTCATGTGATAATTTTGATTTACTTTTGCTGCCAAGGAAACATTAATTCTATATCAACCTTTTGAAAAATAATCAATTATTCTTACTGGACTCAAGCCCAGTTGTGCTTTTTCATTTAAGTGTAATATTGAATAAAAAGATAGAGATAGAGGAGAACCAATATAAATTTTCTTCATGAGAATTATTAATGATAAATTTTATTCAATAGATATAAACACTACTCAGCTTACAAGTTTCATTTTTAAAAAATTTACTATAAAATTGTGTGTGTTATTAAGCAGCATTGTGCTTTAACTGAATGGATATACCCTAGTTCTGTTTTCTTACTGAACAAGGACATCTTGAATGTGTTGTATTATAGATGTGGTTGGTAATGGATTTACCACTCATGTTAAAAATACCAAGATATTTCCATATTAGGTGGTATTCAGTAGCACTTAAAATGCAATATTAAGTTATTACTAAAATCTGTGTATTCCATAGTTATTGTTTAATCATTGAAATATTTTACCCTGTCCCCCCTGCCCTCACATTTTCATCCCTTAAATTCTATCTTTTGCTCGCAATATTTTCTTCAGTAACCCTATAATTGTTACAAATAGTATTAATATAAGATCAAATATAATTTCTCCTAAATCTTTCAGATTAGGAGCTCTCCAAAAATTAATAGATCTATTATATTTACAAGCTAGCTTACCATACTTTCTTAGCAGGCTCTCTCTGCTGTTATTCTTGTTGCTGAGTGTGTTAATTCATCATTCTTTTTCTGTCAGCTGTCTGCACTGTTAGTTGATTTCCAAAATGCCTGAAGGGTGCACTGTCAGCTGCAGATACCTGAGTCAACATGGTAATATCAGTTGATTTCATTCTAGGCAGTACACATACACACACACACACACACACACACACACACACACACACACACATACATCTGCACACAGTGTACCTTTGTAGAGGTACTTGGCACATTTCAAAATATAACCTTTTGTTATTGCATTTAAGTGCCTGAAGCAGCACAGAATTTTCACAATAGTATTTCTGCCCCTCAATTATTTTTTTAATTCTAAAAGTTTTTGGAACAGATATTCCCTAAGAGTCACACTAAAAAAAAACAAAACTTAATTCTCTCAATACTTGAATAGCTTGCTAAGACATCTAGTCTCTGCATTGTCCCACTTTTGTGTGCACTTCAGCGAATGAAGAAGCTGTACTTGTTTGGGAAACACATTCAGTGAATCAGTAGGGTGTACCATATAGGCACATCTTACTAATTTGAAATTTAAATTAAAAAGTAAACTCTCTATATGGTATAAAAAGAAGGAGAAATGGTAGATGGAACCAGGCACAGATATTGAATCTAAAGGAATTCAAGGTCCCAAAGCAAGTTAAAGTCTGTTGGTACCTCCATCCTGTCCCCCCTCACAGTCATCCCTTAAGTTCTCTCTTCAGCCCTCAATATTTCTTTCAGTAACCCTGTAATCAGTTAAATGGGCAGTCATGCTAAACATACACGGTTATCATGGACTGATTTGCTTCTATCCTTGCTTTACGGTATTTTCCCCCGGCAATGGCTCAAATCCATATCTGAGAATATTCATATCACTTTGAAAATCACACAATTCTGAGAATTCAAGTCTGAGCATTTACTATGCTGTGATTAACATTAGTTAAGTATTATCATGACAAGTAAGTCTTCCTCTAGGACCCAGGAATCAAAGGTCCTGTTTGTTCTACTTGATGTCAACTCACGTGACAAGAAATATTAGCAATTATATTAGCATGTGTCATGGTTTAGTCAGCGACTCATATAAGTAAATCTTTTTTTATTTTGAAATTATTTTGTGGATAAATAAGTAATATTTGGGCAAATATTTGGACAATTTCTGTAGTTGTACCTACTACTAAGTGAAATATCACTTCTTTTTGTGGAATAAGAATCTTATACTCACTAACTGAAGTATATGAAGCCTGGCAATGAGAACCATGTTTATCTTGATTTTATATATAGTTTTAGTTATAAATTCAGAGATTCAATTTATTATCTCATATATTTGAGAGCATAGTCACTTTAGTCTCTCAAACAGTATATAGAATATACCTCTCTCCATTATAAGCAGAATTTTTTGGACAAGAGTGTATTGGGGCATTAGGAGAACACCTTTAAAGTACTAGCAAGGGGAATAGTCAGAAGGTGGGTTCAGGTTTCCAGATTTTGAGTAGCAAACACAAGCAGCAGGATCTAGGGCAGGATGTGCCATGGGGCACAGAAGAAAGCAAACTGGAAGTATTTTTAACACAGGAAACCAGATCCAAAAAGAAAATCAAAAGTATGAACACAGAACAGTGGATCCAGTGACTGTGCAGAAACCAGGGTCAGGGGAAACACCTAAAGCCCCAGATTTCAAGCACATGTAGGCTAGAGATAAAAATTCATGGAAGAGAAAAAAGTACACGGGTGTCTGAAATTTGTTTTATGCTGATTGGTTGGTGTTTCCTCCTTTACTAATTCTGGCTTATATGTTCATTACTAGAAGTTGAGTCTGTCTTTCTCTTTGAAATGTTCTGATCTGTAATATTGTAGTAAAGAACAGTTTTTCTGTAATCTTAATGCATAATGGTTTATAAGAGTAATCTAACTTGTTTAAAAATACCATATGATTTCACTTATATGTGGAATTTAAGAAAGAAAACAAATGAGCAAAGGGAAAAAGAGAGAGAGAGAGAGAGAGAGAGAGAGAGAGAGAGAGAGAGAGAGATGCAAACCAAGGAACAGACTCTTAACTACAGAGAACAAGCTGACGGTTACCAGAAGGGAGGTGGGTGGGGAGATGGATGAAATAGGTGATGAAGATTAAGGAGTGTACTTGTGATGAGCACTGGATGTTGTATGGAAGTGTTGAATCACTGTGTTGTACACCTGAAACTAACATTACACTGTATGTTAACTAATTGGAATTTAAACTTAAAAAATCATTGCCATAAACAGTGTATTATTTTATCAGCCTTTAGTTGGAATGTGCTTGTATATGTTATGTATGTTTTATATGAACCTCTATTCAATTAAATTCATAGATGCATGCCTTTACTAACATGTATTTTGCAAGCATGAATCATTAGACCTATTCAGATGTGATTGTATTTTTCTTTGATGGTAAAAGTTTTGTTTCCTAAGCTGGGGAAATAGACATTAATGGCATAGGCAGCTAACATTTCAGTTCATATTCTGAATGAGTTATATTCAAGATCATAACGAAGAAATACCTTATAAATGATTGTAATTTAAGAAAGGTTCATAATTCACTTTTTGAAAGTCTGTCATTCTTTTTTTTTTTCTTCTTTGTAGAAACCTGTACTTTTTTCTCAAGGTCATACAGCTCTGTATCAGATAGCAGCAGAGCTTCAGCAATAACATCAGATGCCATCGTAGATTAATGTAAGTGAATATTTTTTTTTTGCAATTTTTATAGTTTCTCTCCTTTGCACCCATTTTGACAGGGAACAATGTTGGGTTCAATGCCGGATGCCCTAGAGGTGCCCTAGAGTTATTTTAACGAATTCAATTTGCTTTGCTTTTCATGTAAGAACAGCTTTTCTTCTTAGATATTTTTGAGGTATAGGAGAAACTATTCTTACATAAAATGTTTTAAAAAGTTTACTCTTTATATAAACTTTCATTATAGAATCATAGAATTTTAAAACTAGAGACCATAGAGATCATCAATTCCAGGTTTTTCAGCTTTATAATGTTAAAAAAATCTATTTACCACTCATTTCTGTTCTTGTTTTTCTTTATTAATGTAGTGATTCTGCCAACTTTTCTCACTTCTATTCCTTCTTTATGTCAGTAGTGGAGAGTTTAACTAGTTTGCTTGCTTGTAATATATTTTGAATTACAAAACACTGTAGTAGTCCAACTTTTTATTGTACAAATAAAGAAATGCCCAGGTACAGAAAGTTTAGTTAACTGCCCAAGAGCACACACATATCTGGTAGCTGAGGTAGACTGAGAATTTCCTAAGGGTTCACAAGTGCAGGGCCCTTTCCCCCACTGAACCCTTACTCTATTTTCTTCCTGTTATTCTTTCCCCACAACCTTTTCAATTTGTTGATTAAAAATTCTGGTTCACCCCTGTCCATTTTTCTTCTTTGTGCTTGCTATTTGATTTTTATTTTATCTTTATTTGCTTTTTTAAAAAAATTCGATTAATTTTCGATATTTATAGTCTCAATGCCAGAGTCCATATAAAAGCTAAATCAGATTATGATTCACATATCATTTAATGCCCCAATTCCAGTTTTTATCCCCAGTGTCCTAGGTGATTTGAACACTGTCTCCCAAGCTGTTGTGTGCAATGGGAAAGAGTTAAAGCTCTAGTTTCACAGCAGACTCCCTGGGTAGAACTCTGATGTCTTTATTTACCATATAATCTTGGTTTAATAAGCTGCTCTGTTGCACAATTACCTCATCTGTAAAATGTGCATAATAATTTTACCTGTCTCATAGTTCACAGTATTAAATGGATCAATGTGTAAAGTGCTTAGAACAGGGCCTGATAAATAGGGAGCACTTAGTAAGTGGTACCTGTTTTGATAACTTCCTCATGGTATTATCATCTTGCCACACTCCTTCTTTCTATTATTTGAGCACTCTTTCCTAAGCTTTCTTTTTTCCTTCCTTCTTTTTTTTTTTTTTTTTAAGAGAGAGCACGCAAGTGTGCCAGCTTGGAAGGAGCAGAGGGAAAGGGAAAGAGAGAACCCCCTAGTGTGGATCCAACCCAGGGCTTGATCTTGCGACTGTGAGATCATGACCTGAGCTGGAAATCAAGATCAGAGGCTTAACTGATTGAGCCACCCAGGTGGCCCTTCTTTCCTAAGCTTTTAACTCTCAAGATTTCACTCTTCATTTAACTTTCTTAATCAAGTGCTTCATGGGTTTTCCATCTTCTTGACTTAAGAGTTTCAATTTACAGATTTTCAGATCTTATCTGATTCCCAAATATCACATCAATTTATTTTTTTGTCACATTAAAACCTTTTCATTTTCTTCATATCAAATTTTGGAACTGATGTTTTTGTTTATTTATTTATATAAGTACCTTTATGTTGTACATTCATGAGAATGATAAAATGGTCTACAGTAATTCCAACTCATTAGAGTAGCTTAAAAGTAGATACTCATTATCCAAAACGTATAAAGAATTTATAACACCTAACACTCAGAAAACAAATAGTCCAATTAAAAATGGGCAGAAGAAAGAATAGACATTTTTCCAAAGAAGACATACAGATAGCTAACAGACACATAAAAAGATGCTCAACATCACTCATCATCGGGGAAATACAAACCAAAATGACAATGAGGTATCACCTCACACCTGTCAGAATAGCTAAACTTAACAACATAGGAAACAACAGGCATTGGTCAGGATGCAGAGAAAGGGGAACTCTCTTGCATTATTTGTGGGAATGCAAATTGGTGCAGTCACTCTAGAAAACAGTATGAAGATTCCTTAAAAAGTTAAAAATAGAAATACCCTATGATCCAGCAATTTCACGACTAGTTATTTGGCCAAAGAATACAAAAATACTAATTTGAAGGGATTTGTGCACCCCGATATTTATAGCAGCATTATCAACAATAGCCAAATTATGGAAAGAGCAAAATGTCCATTGACTGATGAATGGATAAAGAAGACGTGGTATACAGATATAATGGAATATTACTCAGTCATCAAAAAGAATAAGTTTTCGTGTTTCCAGTGACGTGGATGGAGCTAAAGAGTGTTATACTTAGTTAAATAAGTCAGAGAAAGACAAATAACATGGTCTTATTCATATGTGGAATTTAAGAAACAAAACAAATGAGCATAGAGAAATAAAGAGAGAGACAAAACCAAAAAAACAGACTCTTAACTATAGAGATCAAACTGATGGTTACCAGAGGGGAGGTGCATGGGGAGGATGGGTGAAATAGGTCACGGGAGTTAAGGAGTGCACTCATTGTGATGAGCACCAGCTGATGTATGGAAGTGTTGAATCACTGTATATTAACTAATATTACACTGTATGTTAACTAACTGGAATTTAAATAAAAATTTAAAGAGTAGCTACTCATCATCAGAGTTTGAACAGGCATAGAGTGGTAGACCTACAAAACTGCTGTCAAATGAATGAGTTTATTGTTATTTTACTTGTAAATATTTTACCTTAAAAGCCATCAATTTATCAGATATTACTCTGTCGATCTCTGAAAAATACAAATAGAAAGGTGAATAAATTTAGATAATTTAAGAATAAAGGAGAATTAATTGAAGAATTGAGACAGGTAATAGAATTCCTTTCAGAAGAAGAATTTTTTCTCTCTTGCAATTTGGTGTGACTTCAACAGTTCTTTATATTGGTGTCTGGTACCGAGCCTTGTTTGGCTTGCAGTGAAGAAAAGAAGTACAGCGAGATAAACTGCTTTTGGACTTTGCAGTTGGATGTGTGTTTTCTCCTGAAGATGCTAGAATAATGTCCCCAGTGAAGATTTCACAGTATGTGTATAGACACACTAATAATGATTAATATTATGACCTAAAAACATACACAGTGAGTTGTCCATTTTATGAGTTCAGTAACATGTTGATGGAATAAAGGAATGAATAAGATGGACTAAAAAGCAAAACAGATCCATTTCGCCTAGATATTCTTATATTTTAAAGAAGCATAATACTTTTTTCCATAATAATCCATTGTATAAATTTAGAGGTATATTTTCTTCTAACTTTCTAAGTTATGATTATGTAAACTCTAATTTTAGAGTGCTGCATATTTCTCAAAATGAACTATGCATTTTTACAAATAAGGGGTTCATTTGTGTGTTGAAATATTAGATATAGAAGTAAAGTGACAATGTAGAGTGGCAACTATATGTTTAATCTGTTATATAAGAAGTTGGAATGACTTTAAATAACACAAAAATCATGAAGCCTTGGTGTTTTCCTCTTTGATATATTAAGTCCTTTGCTTATTTGCTTTATTCACATATATAAAACATAATCACATATTATTTCATATGATAAAATGGTCAAATTATCTTTATTACTCAATTCTGTAGGTTTGTTATTTTCAAATTTCTTTGCTTTACTGATTTCAGTTTTCCTTTAGTAGTTAAATATATTTTATAATTTTTTATTATAAAATATATTTTCTCATTTGTATAATTTTTATATGAATAATTTAATCTCTCAATGTGAGCAATAATTAAACTGTAAAAAATTATTAGAGACATCTTTTTTATTTATTTTTTAATTTTTTTTTTGAGAGAGAGACAGAGACACACAGAGAGAGAGAGAGAGAGAGAGAGAGAGAGAGAGAGAATGAGAGAATGAGTTGGGGAGGGGCAGAGAGAAAGGGAGACACAGAATCCAAAGGAGGCTCCAGGCTCTGAGCTGTCAGCACAGAGCCTGAAGTGGGGGCTCCAACCCACGAACTATGAGATTATGACCTGAGCTGAAGTCAGAGGCTTAACTGAGCCACTTAGGCACCATGAGTGACGTGTTTTTTTTTTTTTTTTTAAGTATGGGTTGACAGATACCATATGTTTTCACTCTTATGTGGATCCTGAGAAACTTAACAGAAGACCATGGGGGAGGGGAAGGAAAAAAAAAAGTTAGAGAGGGAGGGAGCCAAACCATAAGAGACTCTTAAAAACTGAGAATAAACCGAGGGTTGATGGGTGGTGGGAGGGAGGGGAAAGTAGGTGATGGGCATTGAGGAGGGCACCTGTTAGGAAGAGCACTGGGTGTTGTATGGAAACCAATTTGACAATAAATTTCATATTAAAAAAATAAAGTATGGGTTGATACTTTAAGATTATAGAATGTACAAGGATGCCTGGTGGCTCAGTCAGTTAAGCATCTGACTTCAGGTCAGGTCATGATCTCTTGGTTTGCCAGTTCGAGCCCCGCTTCGGGCTCTGTGCTGATGGTCAGAACCTGGAGCCTGATTCAGATTCTCTGTCTCCCTCTCTCTCTGTCCTTTCCCCACTTGCACTCTGTCTGTCTCTCTCTCTAAATAAATATTTAAAAAATTTAAAAAAATTATGGAATGTGTAGACACTGATGAAATAATCACAATTATAGGCATAGTTAAAAAAATTCTAATTATATCTTCAATGTTTTGAGTATTCAGAATAATTAGATAGTTATTGATCTGTGTTTGAGTGATGAGACCACCCTAGGGTCCTCCTACCATGCCACCATCTTAGCTCCCCCACCCTTAGGCTCATATTTTAGAGTTCAAAATTCAGCCTTGGAATTTTTGCTATGTGAGCATTTTGCATATAGGCCTTGATTTGTTTGTCAAATGGGAAAAATATTTGCCGTGTTTTATAGTACCTTCCAGTATAAAATGCAGATGTTGTGGATAATATTATCAAGTTGTGATATTGGGAAAACCAAATACCACCGATGTATAATCCCTATTGCAATGATTTCACATGATAGTTAATAAGACTCTATTTTATTACTTTTATTATTTCCATCATTGAATTTAAGTTTATTTAACCATTTCTGATTAATGATGATGCAGACAGTTTTGAAGAAATGATGGTGATTGCAACTTTATTGATAATTACTACATTCATATCTTTATTGCATCTTTATATGTTTACTACCTTTATATGTGTTTGGGTCTATTATTCTCAAATACCATGTAAGCTGTCTGAGGGGGGCCAATAGATCCTTCTAATTTGTATCTCCCATAAAACATAAAACTGACAAGTTAGCCTGACAGTTACATGGATGCTGGCAGAAGACAGAAGACACAAGTCGCCTGGGTCAGATACAAAATAACAGTACTCAGGTTTTCTCAGCTCAGGCTCTCACAGGATGACATTAAGCAGGCCAGGTAGCATCTGTACATGCAGTAGGATACATTCCAGGGTAGGAACTCTGGACTTAGGGAATCCAATGCTTTATAACAGATAGGAAGCATGCCTGTTTTTGCACAGGAGGGAAACATTCATTCTATTTTCCAAGCCTGAAAAAGTCACTTTTTGCCCCGCCCCCCCCCCCCCCCCAAACTATGTCGGTATTCCAAGACGGTTTCCTGTACAAACATTCTTGAAAAGATAGTCTTTAAAAAGAAAAGGCAGTCATTTACTCTGCTCTCAAGATGTACAAAAACACAAAAGACCTATGGATAATTGTCTCCCAGCAACTTCTTTCTACACTGACAATATCTTTTGATTCTAAGATCAAAAGGACAGCACGATATTTGGTTTAAATTGAAGTATTCCATCACTAAATATTTTCTCTATTTCTATAAATGTTAGAACAGTCTTCTATTATTACTTTTGAAAAAAATTAGTCTATTTTATTGCTTCAAGGGATAGGGATGCATTTAGCAGTTGTTTTCTGCCATTTAAGTTTTCTTTTGTTTTATTTTCTGTTACACCCCAGGCCAGCATATGTAACAATGCTTTTATTTATTTATTTATTCATTCTTCATAGAACTAGGGAAAATATTGTGATTTTCAGCTGAACATGACCATGGTCTGTAGCATGGTTGTTACATGGACTAGATACTAGATAGGCAAAAGTGGAATTTGCACAGAAATGTAACATTATAAAGAGACAAAGCAAGAAGGAAACATGCAACCCAAGTATAAATAACTGTTCAAAGTGAGATATTACCCCACTTACAGAAATGTACACATCATCTAAGCAGAAAATCAACAAGGAAACAATGGCTTTGAATGACACACTGGACAAGAGGCACTTAACAGATATATTCAGATATATTCATTTCATCCTAAAGCAGAAGAATACACATTCTTTTGAAGTGCACATGAAACATTCTCCAGAACAGATCACATACTTGGTCACAAATCAGGCCTCAACAAATACAAAATGACTGAGACCATCCCATGCATATTTTCAGACCACAACTCTATGAAACTTAAAGTAAACCACAAGAAAAAAATTGGAAAGACCATGAATACTTGGAGATTAAAAAACATCCTACTAAAGAGTAAGTGGGATAACCAGAAAATGAAAGAATAAATTTAAAAAATGCGTAGAAGCCAATGAAAATGAAAACATGACAGTCCAAAACCTTTGGGATGCAGCAACAGCTATTTTAACAGGGAGGTATATAGCAATACAGATATACCTCAAGAAGTAAGAAAAGTCTCAAGTACACGAACTAATCTTACACCTAAAAGAGCTAAAAAAGTAACAGCAAATAAAGCCTAAAGCCAGCAGAATAAGGAAAATAATGGAGACTAGAATGGAAATTAATGATATGGAAACAAACAAAATCAGTAGAACAAGATCAATGAAACTACGAGCTCATTCTTTGAAAGGATTAATAAAGTTGATAACCCCCTAGCCAGACTTATGAAAAATAAGAGAAGGACTCAAATAAAACCACAAATGAAAGAGAGAGATCACAACCAACACCACAGAAATACAGTTAGAATATTGTGGCAAATTATATGCCAATAAATCAGGCAATCTGAAAGACAGGGATAAATTCCTAAAAACATATACACTATCAAAACTGAAACAGGAAGAGATAGAAAATTTGAAGACTGTTAATCACAAAAGAAGTTGAATCAGTAATCAAAAACCTCCCAGCAAACAAAAGTCCAGGGCCAGATGGCTTCCTAGGAGAATTCTATCAGAGATTTCAAGGAGAGTTAATACCTATTCTTCTCCAACTTTCCCAAAAAATAGAAATAGAAGGAAAACTTCTAGACTCCTTCCATGAGGCCAGCATTACCTTGATTTCAAAATCAGAAAAGACCCCACTAAAAGGGAGAATTACAGGCCAATATCCCTGATGAACTGGGCACAAAAAATCTCAAGAAGATACTAGCAAATAGAATCTAAAAGTACATTAAAATATTATTCACCACAGTCAAGTGGGATTTATCCTGGCTTGTAAGGGTGGTTCAGTATTTGCAAATCAATCAGTGTGATACGTCATCACACTGTAAGGATACATGTAAGAAACGTGATCCTCACAATAGATGTAGTAAAATCATTTGACGAAATACAACATCTATTCTTGATTAAAAACCCTTAATAGAGCAGAGAGAGAGGGAACACACCTCATCAACATAAAAGCTGTATATGAAAATTCCACAGCGGATATCATCCTCAGTGGGGGAAAACGGATCTTTTCCTCTATGGCCAGGAACAAGACAAGGATTTACACCCTCACCATTGTTATTTAACATAGTACTGGAAAACCTAGCCTCAGCAAACATAAAAGGTATCCAAATCAACAAGGAAGAAGTCAAACTTTCACTCTTTGAAGATGACATGATCCTCTATGTAGAAAACTCAAAAGACTCCATCAAAAAATTTCTAGAAATGGTACATGAATTTAGCAAAGTCACAGGATATAAAATCAGTGCACAGAAATATGTTGTAATTCTCTATACAAATAATGAAGCAGCAGAAAGAGAATTCAAGGAATCAATCTCATTTACAATTGCACCAAAACCATAAGATACCTAGGAGTAAGCCTAATCAAAGAGGTAAAAGATCTGTACTCTGAAAACTATAAAACAATTATGAAATATATTTGAAGAGGGCACTAAAAAAAAAAAAATGGAAGAACCTTCCATGCTCATGGGTTGGAAGAACAAGTGTTGTTAAAGTGTGTATGCTACCCAAAGCAATGTATACATTTAATGCAATCTCTATCAAAATACCACCAGCATTTTTCACAGAAGTAGAAAAAACAATCCTAAAATTTGTATGGAAACAGACTCAAATAGCCAAAGCAGTCTTAGAAAGTAAAAGAAAAGCTGGAGGTATCATATTTCTGGACTCTGAGCTATATTACGAAGCTGTAGTGATCAAGAAAGTATGGTACTGGCACAAAAACAGACACATGGGTCAGTGGAACAGAATAGAAAACCCAGAAATGGATGCACAACTGAAAGGCCATCTTGTCTTCAACAAAGCAGGAAAGAATATCCAATGGAAAAAGACAGTCTCTTCAATACTGGTGTTGAGAAAACTAGACAGCAACATGCAAAAGAATGAAACTGGACCACTTTCTTACATTGTACACAAAAATAAATTCAAAATGGATGAAATAACTAAATGTGAAAAAGGAAGCCATCAAAATCCTAGAGAATACAGGCAGCAACGTCTTTGGCCTTGTCAGTAGAAATTTCTTACTAGACACGTCTCCGGAAGCAAAGGAAACAAAAGCAAAAATGAACTATTGAGACTTCATCAAAATAAAATGCTTTTGTACAGCAAAGGAAATGAACAACAAAAATAAAAGTCAATCTATGGAATGGGAGAAGATACTAGGAAATGACATACCAGATAGAGGGCTAGTATCAAAAATCTATAAAGAACTTATCCAATTTAGGGAAGCCTGGGTGACTCAGTTGGCTAAGCGTCCTACTTTGGCTCAGGTCATGGTCTAGTAGTTCATGAGTTTGAGCCCCCTGTTGGGCTCTGTGCTGACAGCACAGAGCCTGGAGCCTGCTTTCAGATCCTGCCCCTCCCCTGTCTCTGTCTCTCTCTCAAGAATAAATAAACATTAAAAAAATAAAAGAAAGAACTTACCCAACATAACACCCCGAAACAAATAATCCAGTTAAGAAATGGCCAGAAGATATGAATAGACATTTTTCCAGGGAAGACATCCAGATAGCCAACAGACACATGAAAAGATGCTCAACATCATTCATAATCTGGGAAAATCAAATCAAAACCACAGTGAGATACCACCTCACATTTGTCACAATGGCTAAAATTAACAACACGAAATTAACAGATGTTGGTGAGAATGGGGAGAAGGAGGAACTCTATTACATTGTTGGTGAGAATGAAAACAGGGGCAGCCACTCTGGAAAACAACACAGAGATTTCTCAAAAAGTTAAAAATAGAACTACTCTATGACCCAGAAATTACAACTAAGTATTTACACAAAGGATACAAAAATACTGATTCAAAAGCACATGCACCCTGATGTTTATAGTAACGCTATCAACAATAGCTGCATTATTGAAAACGCCCAAACATTCATTGACTGATGAATGGATAAATAAGAGGTTGTATATATGCATGTGATACACACACACACACATACATATATATGTACATATACACACATATACACAATGAAATATTACTCAACCATCAAAACGAATGAAACCTTGCCATTTGCAATGACTTGGAGGGAGCTACGGTGTATTATGCTAAGTAAAATAAGTCAGAGAAAAATAAATATCATAATATTTCACACATATGTAAAATTTAAGAAACAAAGCAGATGAGCATAGGGAAAGGGAAAAAAAGAGGGAGGCAAACAATAAGAGACTCTTAACTATAAAGAATAAACTGAACGTTATTGGAGGAGAGGTAGGAGGGGATGGACGAACTGGATGATGGGTTATTAAGGAGGGCACTTGTGGTAAGCACTGGGTGTTCTATGTAAGTGATGAATCACTTAGTTCTCCTTAAACAAATATTACACTATACTTTAACAAACTAGAATTTAAATAAAAAATTTAAATAAATATGTGCATACTAAATGTACCCTTATTTGAAATATTTGTTAATAAAATATTCATGCATGATTGTTAACAGAAACAGTGCGATATTTTTGCAAATTTTATACTTTCTTTAATTATTTAGTTATTATAAGTTAAAACAAAACCTAAGGCATTATACTTTTATCTATACAGTATCATAAACGTACATATTCTATAATACTAGTTTTAAAATGACCTCTACAATCCATTCTCCCTACCTTATTTTGTATATTGTTTAATTTTGTCACACTAGGTGTATACATTTTATGAGAGTAGAGAATGCATTTCTTTTGTACACTGCCATAACTCTTGCACCTAGAAGAGTGTCTGGAAAAATAGTCATGGATATTAGTTAAACAAATAAATATAATACCATTATGACTTGCATGTAGGTTGTTTAAATAGCACCATTTGTTTAATTTTTGTAGTATGATATACCAACAAAATACATATCTCAAAGTTACCATGTTTTAAATATATAAAAGGATTCCAGCATTTTAACAGTCTTTAATGAAATGGCTAAAATGTATGCTATTGCTATTAAGACTTTTACCATTTCATAAATGAGAAGGAGTACTTGAATTAATTTTCTCTTAGTGAATACTTGTAAAATTCAATTTTTAAGCTATAAATGTTATTGAGTTAAAGCTTTAAAATACTGTGTAATAACCTCCTTTTTAAGTCATTGTGGGTTGCACAGGAATTGGTGTACTTTGGTGCTACTTAACAATCTGAGCTTTGAATCAACACAAGCCTGGGTTCATATCCCAAGTTCTGCCAAATATTTATGTGACTTTGGCAAAATTTTAAACCTCTAGAAGTTATGGTTTCTTTCTCTGTAAAATAATGACAATAATAATACATAAATTTTCGAATACTGCATGAGATTATTCATGGAAATATTTAGCATCTTGCCTGGTATGCTATTATTATTATTGACAAACTTTGATGTGAATTTCTTAAAATTTTGTTCCATAAGAAGAATTAAGAAAGTCTTTTTGCTGTATTATCTGCCATGTCCTAAAAGATGATACCCTGAATCTGGTACTTTGGCTATATAAAAACGTGTCTTGTTTATCTTTATTTCTCTAGGGATTAGTTTACTCATTAATGGAACAAATAGTTGTTACAATATCAGTATGAATAAAGATTGGCATTTAAAAAATGCCATTATTGAATCAATAGTGTGTAGTAGTCGCCTTAAGAAAGATAATTTAGCGAGTGACTACAGTAACTATGACTCAAGAGCTCTCAAATGCTGAAAAATCTTTAATGTTAGTAGGGTAATACACATTTACACTATGAAAACACCTCAAGGGGAATCATATTAATTATAGAGACTCATAGCAGAGTGAATATACATACATGAAAAGTTGTGGAGACCTGTGATACTTTTTTAAATGCTTTTTACTTGGGGGGGGGCGCCCGGGGAGAGAGAGAGAGAGAGAACGAGAACACATGCACAGGAGTTAGGGAGGGGCAGAGAGAGAAAGAGGATGAGAGGGAATCTCAAACAGGCTCCATGCTGTCAGTGTGCAGAGCCTGACATGGGGCTTGATTCCACGAACCATGTGATCATGATCTGAGTAGAAATCAAGAGTCTGATGCTTAACCAACTGAGCCTCCCAGATGTCCTGAGACCTGTGATATTAAAGCAGAGTTACCATGTTAAGGAAATTGTCTCCTCTATATCTTATGTAAATTCTTGGTAGTGTCCTACTTTTCACAATAGAAAAGAATACTTTCTTAGAGTTTTTATAAATCTCAATCCACTTACTACTTCGATAGCTTAAAAGTAAATTATCACTCTAAGTAGATATTCAGATACATAAGTGTATCCCAGGAAAAACATTTTCAGAGAAAGCTGATACACACATGATTTTTGAAAAGTTAAAAGGCAATGCCATTAGTTCTGTATTTAAGTGTTCAAATAATTTCTAACACTTGTTGCACACCATAGTTTTCAAAATGGAAAAAAATAGTAACTTCTTCAGCATTTTAAAAGTTTTGTTGCATATTGACTTCCCTAAATGATCACCAGCATAATCCATTGATCAAGTAAGTCACCTCCTGGACAGAGCTCTAATACTGTTTCAGAAGAAGAAATTCACCAGAAGATTTTTATAGGGATTTAGTGTATGAGCTCTAGTAAATTAAAGCAGGATATTTAAGGGGCACCTAGGTGGCTCTGTGGATTAAGCATCTGACTCTTGATTTCGGCTCAGGTCATGATCCCAGAGTTATGGGATCAAGCCCTGCAACAGGCTGAATGCTGAGTGCAGAACCTGCTTGGGATTCTATCTCTCCTCTTCTCTCTCTGCCCTTCCCCTGCTTGTGCTCTCTCTCTCAAAATAAATACATAAACGTTAAAAAAAGTAAAGTGGGTTATTTAAACCCAAAATTGTTTGGGATCAGGCAAAGTTTGTAACATTATGTTTAAGAGTGGCAGACACAATGAAGTGAGAGTTGCAATTAAAATATGGTTTGAGAGGTTCTTTAATCTTGTGAACAGTTTTTATCTGTATTAATAGAGTTTGGAAGATTCTTCCCTCCAAAAAAAAAAAAAAACAACCATAAAGTTATTATTTTGTTCATTGTCATCCTGGGCAATAATTTGCCAAAACATTTCTTTATTTATGTTGACCTAGATGGGCTTTTTTTTTTCTCAGTCGTATTAGTTAAAGTACATGGATACAGGTGTTCTCGGTTTCCGGTGCCCATTCTTCTCAGACTTACAAATCTGTTTCAAGTATTTTATAATATAAGAGCTCTAATAGAAAAGAGAACCTTGAATATTCAAATGTAAAATGTGTAGATTAGAAGGATGATAAACTTATAGTTAATTAAGGAAACCATTAATTTATAATTAACACTCAGATAAATTCAGCACTTTCAGGGGACTAAAGAATGCTTGCACATTTGCACGTGCACACACACACGCATACACAATAGGGCCTCTTGTGAAAGCTCCTTTAGCCATAACTATTAAATACCTTCTATGTAGAAACTAGTAGACCTTTTGAATAAAATGGTAATCACATCTTAATCATCAATAATTTGGTAATAATCCTAGTCTTTTAAAATTGGAAACGACTGCCAGTATGGAAACATATCCAGAAAATCAGTTATTGGGTTGCCTGGCTGGTTCAGTCAGTAGAGCATGCAATGCTTGATCTCCGGGTCATGAGTTCAAGCCCCACGCTGAAGGTAGAGCTTACTTAAAAAAACAAACAAAAAGCAAAACAGAAATTCAGCTAGAAATTGGAAGCCTTTAGGGAATATACAAGGTTTTCTAATGTTAGAGTTCTTGAACCACAAAGCAAGATAGTCTGGATTATATCATTTCAGAATCAAATTGGTAATAGAAATAGTTGTGCTCAAAGTGGAACTTAGTTTTTACCTTATTTTTTCTCCCTACTGTTGCTACAATGTGGAAACAGTGGTACATGCAAACCACCATATAATCAAAAAAGAATTTCAAAGTGGCCCATCTACATACTTTAAGTTGCAGACAACCTGGTAATTACACAGAGCCATCCATTGGCTATCATTGGCATACTTAAAGGTTATCAGTGATTTCTGCATTTTCTGTTACCATTAGTGATTCAACTAGAACTTGTGGTCTACAGGATTTGGAGAGAAACTGCAGGATGAAAATATCACTATGTCAACACAATGCAAAGATGATGATCTAAATGTATTCTGATTACCCAGTTTTATTCAACAACAAGGAAAAGTGGTTGTGCTCGATAAGGCTTTCCAAAAACCAGTGACAAAAGCTTAGTGCCTCTCTCCACATTTCACACTTAAAATACCTTGCTCTAGTTCCACATTTGAAACTATTTCCATAAATGGAAACAGTTACCAGTACACAAGGCTGTGGATACCACCAGTGAGATCTGAGATGTTGAAGTTTGTTTCTTTGGTCCCTACAGTTTTTCCTTTGTTCCCATTTGTGTTACACAGTGGTATGTGAATGCTTTGAGAGAAGGTTGAGTTATTCAGAATACAGTGAACTCTAAAGGACTACATTTTAAATACGATTTGGAAACTATGCACCATGCAAAACTTGCACCATGGAAAACTTCAAAAGATGCATAAAAGATGACTTTAAGCATCTCAGGCTGGGTAGAAGTAGTGGTCAGCATCAGGTGAATTAAAACAGTAGTAGACTCTGGCCAGAGGAAGACAGCTGCTTCTATGTAAGGGGTTCTCTGGAGGTAGCGACGATTTCTGATAATAGAAGTTTAGAAATTGAGTAACACCTTAATTATAAGTATATAGAAGTAAAATTAAAGAATTGTGTGTTTTCGTAGGAAGCAGGAATACAGGACTAGACTTCTTGATCAATTTTAGCTGTTTTCTTAAAGGCAATTTTCATTTATTTTTGATAGCTCCCTCTATATTGGATATGGTTTAAAGTATATCGATCTCTGAAAATGTGAGTAGTACTATTATTCCCAAATGGCTGAAGCAAAATGGGGAAAGAAAAGCCTCTTGGTTGGGTGAAAAAGCTAATCCAGTTTTTCCTGTTCCTATTGAACTTGAAGCAGAATGAGAGGACCAAGGCCAATATTTTCCTACCTACCTGGAGTTAATAATGTGAGGATAAATTGAAATTACTCTTTGTAACCAACTCATGATTACTACCAAGAGGAAAGATAATCAATACCAGGCAAGATGAGATCATAGTCAGTGATGACTTCTAACCTCATCAACTTTTAAGGTCTTTGAGTCAAACATGGCTCTTGGAGAACTGAAATGAAAAATAAAGAGAGGGTGAACGAGAAGAAGAAGGTCACTGCCCTCAATTTCTTTGATTAATTTGCTTACCATACAAAGAAATAAGTGGAAATGACTGACAAATGTTATCTGTGAATGCTTTAGATTTTGTACTTGTTGTGTTGTTTTGTTTGTTTGCCTCTTAATGTCATGGCTTTATGTGACTACCAGTTGAATATCTGGGCATTAAAAGCCATGGGTGATAGACTCTTAATTAAGATTATTACTAGGGTATACTATTGCCTATGATTTTATATTTGTTGAGGATTTAAAACAAAAAACAAGAAAATAAACACATTTCTCTGTTAATACCTGCCAAAAGTTAGACCAAAAATACTTGTTTTATTAGAGAGATTTGAACTGTCTTCTTTTGTAAATATCCAAACTTATGGGATCATTCATTTGAGAGACAGATCAGTGAACAATATGTTACAAACTGGGTATCATGAGAGAAATCCACACATAGTGTCCAAATTTATTCAATAAACCTTAAAATATATGTAGTAGCTCTGATGATTGTAATGCATTTAAATGTTTATAAAAGAAAATATTTTATGTTGGCAGCCACTTTCGTAGCACTAGAAATTATTTAGCCCTACTAAAATATTAAGCCATGGTTAAAACTGAAAATAAGCTGAATAACCTGTTGAATTACGTAAAAACACAAAATGATAAGAATGATAGATATAATATTTTAAAGCAGCATTTATTTAAACATCTACATTTCCCCCATGTTTTATCCGAGCCTCTCTCATTACTATCCGAAAAAGAGAATATTGCTGTTCTGCTATGTTCATTTATTGTCATTAGACATCCATTTGAAATTGTCAGATAAGTCATCATCATTGAAAGTAAATTTGGCTTCTCTTTTCTCATGCTTCATGGACCCCCAAATTCTGTCCCATCATTGATGTTTCATTGCCCAGGCCTCGGATCCTGTTGTTCAGGAGATGAATGAAGTGTTACTGAGACAATTTCAGCCCTTGAGTCACTTTATAAAATTAAATACTCTCTTTTGCAAAGGACCTTCCTGGAATATTAAGGTGTTTGTTTGTTATTTGAAGAATAGCAACAGTAAAGTGGAAAATACCATTTGCAGTGGTAATCTTAGTAGTATTGACTTTCGCTTTTAAGTGATTATCATGGAAACATTCTGTGTCAGATCCTTATATCCCAGGTCCTTGTGCAGGTTTCCTCCACTGCCTGAAAGCAGACCCTTCCTATGAAAACTTTCATAAGCCAAATATAGTGAAGTGCAGAAGCAGTTGCCATTAATGTATGTGGGAAATTTTTTGAGCATTTCCAGACCCCCAAAATACCCTCTTTTAGGCTTTTCTGACACCTTGGGACACATCTTACTAATGGATGGTCAAAATAAGTGGAGATAAAAAATAGATGCTCACAGACACAGTGCAAAGCTCTGGTGGCTTGATGCTAAGAACCTGAGTGTAATTCCAGGGAAGGAGCTTGGCAGTGCCCCTCTCACTGCTTAGGATGTGTGTTGTCTCTATGACTTGCTGCAAAACAAACACTGAATGCTGTTTTTGCTTTTAGCCATTGTTTGCAAAAACAAAATTCCTCTTCAGATTTCTTTTGGCTAGTGAAGAGAGGTATTCATGGAGGTCATTTCTAAAGGTGAAGTGGAGTAACACGAACTTTCCAAAAGCAGGGATACCTGTATCTTTAACTTTGTATCATGCATTTTAGCATAATTATTTTACACAGAGGACAAATGAAGCTTTTAAAAGTCAAATAAACAACATGTACTAGTTAAAGTTATAGACTCAGGGTTCGGAATTCAAACTCAGATCCTTAGGTTTCTAAAAATTGCTCAGTTTCTAATCTGACACTGAGATAATCTAGGTTTACACTTCAGATTGCTCATGAGTAAGATGTGACACAGAGTAAAATTTGTGCTACCTTTCTGTTTCCTGTGATAGATTCTTTGATATGCTTATTTTTAGCATTGTAAAACACATTTGGGGAATAAATTCCATTCCTTTATGTATCCATCATTAATTACATGTCAATATCTATGGAAGACCAGTGCCAAATAAAGCTTTTGTTAAACTTCACTAGGTCATCAGTGAATTAGACAAAGGGAACAAAATTTGAAATGCTCACTTGGTAAATTTTCCTTTCTGACTTACCTTGGTGTTCATTTGGCTTTTTGGGCAAAATATGTTACCATATTTGGGGAGAGGAGTGGGCATTTCTTACCCTTTGTTTCCTATCTCCTTTTTTATTTTCTCATTTTCTTAGTTTTATTTTTTTCACAATTGTCCTCCTTACTAGAACTTTTTTTTTTTTTTTTAAGTTATGGGGTAGAAATATAGTTTGTGATCTTTTCTTGCTGTGAAATGCAATACTTTATTGAAGCCTTCCATATCTCACACAGATGGATTAAAACTGAGAATTGGATAGGGGCGCCTAGGTGACTCAGTCAGTTAAGCAACTGACTCTTGGTTTTGGCTCGGGTCATGATCTCACAGTTTGTGACTTCAAGCCCCACATCAGGCTCTGTGCTGACAGCATGGAGCCCTCCTGGGATTCTTTGTATCCCTCTCTCTCTACCCCTCCCCTGCTCACGCACGCTCTCTCTCTCAAAATAAATAAATATACGTTAAAAAAATTAGAATGGGATAAGATAAAAAAGCATATCATGAAGTGTTTTTATTTGGTACCCCTCAAAAAAACCACACAGATAAACATGCACATACAGATATACCCACCTACAGGTAAATGTACAAACTGCCACTTTGGGTATGAATTTGTTCCGTTAATAATTCTGGGACCCCCAGCGATTTCTGGACCTTGATATCATACTCCCTAAATAAATTTGACTTCATTTGTTAGTGCATCTTCATTGTTTTATAAGCATTTTGAATCTTCATAAATTATTTTAAATATTTTAGAGTCTTACAACATAAGAGGTTTCTATGTTTTCTTAAAAATATTAATTATACATTTGATTTTTGAAATGGCAGCAGAGAAAACAGTTGCTAGGGCATTAAGTATAATGCACAAGATCAATATTCTCATGTTAGATACCCAGAAGTCTGGACAGAACCAGGGATATGGCCTCTGTGAAACATACACTTACTGAATAATTCTTTGTGTTACCAACTTCCCAAATATTTTAAGAGATTTTATCATGTGAGATAGGGACTTTATGTAAATATATTTCTTTTTCTTCCCCATTTCCTACCTATATCTCTTCAAGGACACCAATAAACTTTTCATTAGTACCATGGGCATTTCTAACTTCCTATATTCAGGTTTCTTTTACAATGAATTCTGTCATGAGCTGGACTACACAGTTTTCCCTTACATTCTAACCATAATTCATTATACTCTTGTGATTTCTTTATAACACTTTTTCTTGATTTGCAGGAAACTCTTCAAAAGCAGGCCATCAATCACTGAACATGTGCATGAAGAAATGACCTTCATGTCTGTTTCTTGTTCTAAATAATTTCTCTCTCCTTGTACAAATTCTTCAAGGTAGTATAATTTTTTTAAGCTTGTTGTTCCAAGTTTTTGCTGTGATATTGTAATCAAGTATTGTAGGATATCTATGTGTGTGAATGCATGATAACATGTATTTATTTATACTATATAGGTATAAATATTTATAGAAGGCAGATTAGTTTACTCATTATTTTGCTTCTTGTTTGTAATTTTTTTTAGTTATTTAGGTAAGAAGACAAGATTATGAACACATCATGTAAGAAGTTAAACAATGTTTTTGTGTTTATATAGTTCTCTTCTGAATGTTTTAATTGTTTTGAATACCTAATGATGTGGTCCACCCAGTGACTTTTTAATTACTTTAAATAGTAATTTTTTATAATACTCTTACAGAGGGCAAAAAGTGTAGCATAAAGTAGTGTTGGATTTTTTGATGATTATTTTAAAAATACTTTAGTATGTGAGGAATAAATGTCTGAGCATAGGCTTTACCTGTAGGCAGACTAGAACCATCATAGTTTCCTAGTATCTGTTGATTAGTCAGGTTAAGCTAGATTATATTATTCTGTAGTAGGCAGCAATCCCAAATCTTAATGATTAAGTAATGCAAAATTCTCGTACTTAATCATACTATGAACCTAGCATTATTTGATAGATAATTTGGTAGATTTTACTCCACATCGTCACTTGGAGATACCCTCTGAGGGAGATTTACCATTGTGTAACTGAAGCATCTGAAAGACCTGATCCTTTCATCTCCATAGATGGTGAGAAATGTGTTTGAGAGTCTTACATTGTCAATTAACTACCTTGGCACGGAAGTTCATATCTACCATAACTGTACTATAACCATAACACTTACAGTCCATTGGCTAGAACTACATATATGGTCCTACCTAGTTGTAAAGAAGTAGAAAAATGTTTTTCAGCTATGTATTTCCAAGATAAGAGGGAGTCCCAGGGGAGTCTTTATTGAAATGTAAAATTATTCCATCATATTCATGCATTATTTCTCAAGAAGTTTAAATAAAAATTACAAGTGTCTGACAAATTTTATTATACTATTTTAGTTTTATATTAAATTTTACTTTAAATTTTTAAAAAATGTTTATTTTGAGAGAGAGAGAGACAGAGACAGAGCATGGGCATGCACATGAGTGGAGGAGGTGCGGAGAGGGAGACAGAGAATCCCAAGTAGGCTCTGCACTGTCAGCACAGAATCCAATGGGAGGGGCTCACTCTCATGAACCGTAAGAGTATGATCTGAGTCAAAATCAAAAGTTCAATGCTTAATTGACTGACCCACCCAGGCACCCTTATACTGTTTTAATTTTAAACATTGATGAGATTCACCAAGGTTTCTTAAATTCAAATTATTGACTATGCTTATTCTCCTCATCTTTTATTGTTTGCTTATTTGTATTATGTTAACTGATACTAGTAATTTTAATGTTAATAATTAACTAACTTTAATCCTTGTTTGACTAAATTAATATTTCAGAATTACATAGTTTACTTTTGCTAGACATTTTAGTATGAGGAAATGACTAATTTCAGATCTCTTTTTTGTTATTGAGAATAATATTTGTAAATTACCAAAATTAAAAGCCATCCATATATTTTCATTTACAAAATACACTTCCTATACTTAATGTTTTTTAAAACAAACCATGTGTTTTATGTTATTTCCTTCGGTTAATAAAAAGGAGTCTGTAAAGAATCCTTTGATGTTCATACAGTTTTGTCTTTCATATGCTGTATCAACACTTCTGTACAGCATTGCACAACCACATCACATAAATTAATTTATGTAAACTATCAACCATTTTCTTAATTTTATCTAAAACACCTCTGTGTGGTTAACTTAAATAGTTCAGCCAGTACTTTTTGAGTATCTATTAATGTTCAAAGTATTGTGATAGCTGCTGCAAGCACTAGGCCAACTTGATGCATATAATATATTTGAAGAGATAAAGCATTTACACATGCATTTGTTTTGGTGTTTTATAGCTAGAGAGTTCATTTTCAGAACTGCATAGTAAAAGAGAATTATGTTCACAGATTCGGATAAATCTCTCTTATCCGTGCATTTATTTAGGGGTGTACATAATTCTAAAAACAAATCGTTTAAAACCATTTACATTTCGTTTTAGAATATTTAATACAATTTGAAGCAGTGGAATAAATAATAATCTGATGTATGTATTGCTTGAATTAAAGCTGGAATTGTCTGTGAAAACCTGTATTATGGACGAGGGCAAGGATGATCTTTGTGTACTGGAAGCTGAGGAAAGTTAGTTTAGGATTCAAAACTTAATATAAAATATCCTCCAAGTGAAAAAACCACACAAGAACAAGTTGGAATTTTCCTACATTTATAGCTTAATTGAAGAAAATAGAAATACTTAACTTGCCTGACTTGGATGATCTGATAATAACCAATGTTGGAAGTACACTGGCTAAACGCCAATTCATAGATTATATCTCCAGATTTGCTCCTTGCTGTTACATGTATGCTATTTATCAAAAGTCTTGTTTTCAGTCACCAAGCTCTTATATATAAGAAAGCTATAGCCTGCCCAATTTCTAAATCTAATCCTACAAAGTAATATACCTTCCAAAGACTTAACTGTTTTACATATTTATGAATTTCTCCACAGGCCCCCTGAAAGATTCATTTCTCAATTGTGTCACAAGACATCACAGTATAATGCTTGGCTTATTTTCCCAGCAAGTATTGTTCTACAGCTACCTGGTGTTTTCTATTTGCCATTGTCTAGAACAAACTGAGGATGCCGCGTTGACCCAGGCTGCTCAATGTGCAGGACTCATGCCTGCAAGCACTGGGACTCTATAAGACTTATCACTGTGCGTTTCTGTGTCATATCACCAGCTCATCTGCAGAAATACATTCTGACTGAGTAACCCTGAGGTAGACAATGCTTAATTCTCCATTTCAAAATCTTCCAGGAATGGAAAAATGATTCAGCTGGAAGGCATCTGCCCTGTCAGCACCCTATTATCCTAACACTGTGTTTACTCTGTTACAGGTTTCAGTTATCCTTACAGAGTTTGATCATTTTTGAAGCTGGCCTGGTATGTAACTTAACACCAGTTCACAGTATGTTTATGATTGGTTTTAACATGATACCTATGGATTTACCTACATCTGTTTGCCTAGTTTCTCTAGTCTCTACTTTTGAGAAATATACTTAGTAAAGAAATAATGGGAGGATAAATTATTAAAAACGGAAAAACCATTTGTTAAAAGAATGTAGTTATTTTAGTCATTACTAATTCCCAGTGTACTGAAATAAATGCATCCACTGAAAAAAGGAACATTTCTATAGATGCTACACACACACATGCACTTGTGTCACATACACAAATACACATATACATGTATAATTTCACATACACACAGGTGCTGTCTACAGTGTGTTAATGTATGTCCATAAGATATAGAATTATAGTAAGAAATTACATTAAGAAATTTAATCTTGCTTACAAATAAAATAATCCAATTTACCAGTTACTTAGCATTCCATTTTCCCACATCTACTTATAAAATATTCTGTGCAAACAAAAAATCATTAATTTCTAATACCATGGAAAACACTGCAATTTTTTTTCCATATTAGTTTGAAATGACAGTTCATTTTTTAGAAAGTAAAAAAATGGGTAAGGGTGTATAAAAGCAAAAAAAAAAAAATCTCATTTTCAGTAGGTTTAATAGTTGGCTTTAAAATTATGTTTTTCTTTATAAATCTAGGTAATATGGTTTATATCAAATATTAGCAACACTGTCAGCATTAAGATAACATTTTCTTTTTTGTGACCACAGTAAAAATTAATAATTTAATATATATGTATTTGAGTTGAATCACTTAATTGTTTCATTATTTACTTAATCATTGAATAAATATTACTTAGGTCCTTATATCAAAAACTTTCTTTAACATATTATAGTTTTAAATTTTAGATATATAATATCAGAATTGTAAATGTGTTGGTGTTAGTTTACTCTTCTGTTTTTCCTTTTGTGGCTGCATTCTTTTTCAACACCTTTTAGATAGAAACTGATGAAACTCTGTTCCACATTGTGCTAAAATGTTTTCAGAGTTTGGATATAATAATGAGCTCTCAAAGTCATTTTATTGAAGCTTTATTTTTTTGTCTAGATTACATACAGTCTACTTGATTAATTTAGGATGTCTTAATAAAAACTTATTTAAAAGAAAATAATGTCAGCTGACTTCATATTAGATTCAAAATTAGGTCACAGTTTATTTGAAGGATCATACCTTTGAATTGATAATATACATATGATGCTATGAGTGGATGAGTTTTCTTTATAGCTTTATTTGCAATTCAATTTAACTACATGTTTTATGATCATATGTGTAGATATATATTATTTTAATATCATTTATAATCATATGCATGTATATGTATACATGTATGCATGTGTGTATGTACATTTAAATCTCTCAGAAGTACTGTAACACAAACTTGGTTGCTTAAAACATAGTTATAGAGACTAAGAATCTGAAATCAAGATGTTATGGGAGGGGTTGCCAGGGAAGGTGGTGGTATAGGAGGATCCTAAGCTCACCTCTCCCATGGATACAACTAGAAACACTCACATCAGTGTAACCCAGAAAATGACCTGAAGACTGGCGTAACAGACTCTCCAAAGTGAAATATAGAGAAGAGGGTAGAAAGAACTGAAATGTGGTTGGGAGCTAAATGGTCCCACACAACTGTCCCCAGGAGGGTGGGACACTAACATGGAGAGGTGAGAGGATCAGTCCCTCACACTAAGCATCCCAGGTACGAGGAACCCACATGAAAACCAGAGGGGCATAATTTTGTGAACTTTTATAATCAACAGGACTTAACACCTGGAACTTTAAAAATTTGTGGGCTTAGCTCTGGAAGAACCCGGGAGGTAATAGGAAACTGAGTCTCTGCCCATAAAGAGGACAGCAAACAGTCCCATGGAGATACAGCATAGAAGCAACAGTTTGCAAAATGCCTGGGGTATATGGGATGGACATTTGCTTACTAATCTCAGAGCTTGTCCTGGAGGGGCAGGGATCTTTGGGAGATTTCTCAGGAAAAGAGAAGCTGGTAGGTGCCATTGTCCTCCTCTGCCCCCAACCCTGGATATAAGGATAACTTCAGGAACCAGAACATAGCAGCATTCTCCACCTAGCTTGCTAACAGCTTTCACTGCCCCCACGTACTTCTTTGGATACACTCCCACCAGCCTAGCCAACCTTCGCAGGGGTTTTGGATGACTGCAGGGCCACTCCCACAGTGGACCAGTGTGGACCTTGTTAACACTCCATGTCCAGTCCCCACAGTCTCCCACAAACCTGCCTCCTCCAATATGTTCTTAGCCAGAGCCCACCTAAAGTGGTGCCAAAAGCCTGACAGTGTGCAAATAGCCCAGACCGGGATCAGTACCACTCCAAAGTGATGCCTGTCCTGGAGAGAGGGGAAGCTAAGCACACGCACACCAGTCCCACTATGGCAGCAACGGTGAGCTGGGGGCAGTCATCAGGTCAGACTGCAGGCTCTGCCCACCAGTGAAGACTTCTTAGAGAACAACATAAGGAATACACTCTGAAGTTTGGTGCTACTGCATCTCTGGTAAGCACTTAGTCTAACTCAACGCCATCCCAAGGTAGCCTCAGATTGACTCCTTAATAACACAGGGACAAAACCCTGCTCACAACTGGCAAAGAGAGCTGTTGCAGATGACTGATGGCAAAAACAGATCAGCCACGACTGAAGATGCACACAAAACACATAAAGAGGCACCCGTGAAGCTCCAGGTGAACAGAGGACACTATAGGGTACTACTGGAAATCTTTATATGGCCACTACTTGCAAGAGCAGGAAACATTGCTGATTTTCCTAATGCATAGAAACAGACAAGGAGTGTTAGACAAAAAAAAGGAGGCAGAAGAATATGTTCCAAATGAAAGAACAGGTCAAAAATCACAGAAAGAGCTAAATGAAACATAGATAAGTAATATGTCTAATAGAAAATTTAAAGTGGTCACAAAGATACTCATTGGACTGGAAAAGAGTGTAGGAACTCAATGAGATCCTCAACAAAGAGATAGACAACAATAAAGAACCAATTGTAGATGAAGAATTCAACAACTGAAATTAACAACATACTAGGTAGAGTCAGTAGTAGACTAGAGTAAGCAAAAGAATTGATCAGTGACTTGGAGGACAGAATAATGGAAAGCAATCAAACAGAGAGAAAAAAATAATAAATGAAAATGGACTTAAGGAACTCAGCAACACCAAGTATAATAGCATTCACTTTATAAAGATCCTAAAAGGAGAAGAGAAAGAAAAAGGGGCAGAAAACTTATTTGACCAAATGATAGCTGGAAATTTGTTGAATCTTGGGAAGGAAACAGAAATCTAGATCCAGGAGGCACAGAGAGCCCAACAAAATCAACCCAAGGATGTTCATACTAAGAAACATAATTATTAAAATGACAAAAAGTAGTGATGAAGAGACAATTTTAAGAGCAGCAAGAGAAGAAAAAAAAAGTTATGTATAAGGGAAACACCATAAGCCTATGAGCTGAATTTTTAGGAGAAACTTTGCAGGCCAGGAGGAGGGGAATGAGCTATTCCAAATGCTGAAAGAAAAACAAAAACAAAAACAAAACAAAAACAAAAAAACCCAAAACCAAATCAAAACAAAAACTGCAGCCAAGAATACTCTTTCCAGAAAGATTATCATCCAAAATAGAAGGAGAGATAAAGAATTGCTCAGACAAAAGAGAACAATCCTACAAGAAGACACAACAATTGTAAGTATTTATGCACCCAACATGAGGGCAACCAAATACACAAGGCAGCTAATAACAAATATAAAGGAAGTCATCAGTAGTAATTCAATAATAATAGGGGACTTTAACACTCCACTTAAATAGAAGGAAAAATCATCCAAACAGAAAAACAAGAAAAATATCAAACAATCTAACCTTATAGCTACAGGAGCTAGAAAAAGAAGAACAAATAAAACCCAAAATTAGTAAAAGGAAGGAAATAAAGATTAGAGCAGAAATGAGTGAAATAGAAACTACAAAACAATAGAAGAGATCAATGAAACAAGGAGTTGGTTTCTTGAAAAGATCCACAAAATTAATAAACTTTTAGCTAGTCTGATAAAAAATTATAAAAATAAAAATTAAAAACAGAGAGGAGAGAGAGAGAGAGAGAGAGAGAACACTTCAATACAATGAGAAATAAAAGAGGAGATCTAACAACTGACACCACAGAAACACATAGGATTTTAAGAGAATATTATGAAAAAGTTATGGGACAACAAATTGGACAACCTAGAAGAAATAAATTCCTGGAAACACAAATCCCCCAAAAATGAATTAGGAAGAAACAGATAACTTTTTAGCCCAATTACTCACAATGAAATTGAATCAGTATTCTAAGAACTCCCAATGAACAAAAGTCCAGGACCATACAGCTTCACAGGTGAATTCTACCAACATTTAAAGAAGAGTTTGGGGCGCCTGGGTGGCGCAGTCGGTTAAGCGTCCGACTTCAGCCAGGTCACGATCTCGCGGTCCCGGAGTTCGAGCCCCGCCTCAGGCTCTGGGCTGATGGCTCAGAGCCTGGAGCCTGTTTCCGATTCTGTGTCTCCCTCTCTCTCTGTCCCTCCCCCGTTCATGCTCTGTCTCTCTCTGTCCCCAAAATAAATAAACGTTGAAAAAAAAACATTTTAAAGAAGAGTTTATACCTATTCTTCTCAAACTACTGAAAAAAAAAAAGGCAGGAAAACTTTCACATTGATTTTATGAGGCCAGCATTACCCTGATACCAAAATAAGATAAAGAAACTACAGAAAAGAGAACCACAGGGTGCCTGGGAAGGTCAGTTGGTTAAAGACTGACTCTTCGTTTTGGCTCAGGTCATGATCTCATGGTTCATGAGGTTGAACCCCACATTGAGCTCTGCACTAATATCATGGAGACTGCTTACGATTATCTCTTTCCTTCTTTCTCTGCTCACTCCTCTCTGTCTCTCAAATAAGTAAACATTTTTTTAAAAAAGAACTATAGGGCATTATCTCTGATGAACTTAGATGCAGAAATCCTCAGCAAAATATTATCTAGCAAACCAAATCCAGCAATTCATCAAAAGAATAAGGGACACCTGGGTGGCTCAGTTGGTTAAGTGTTCAACTCTTGTCTTTGGCCTAGGTCATGATTTCATGGTTTATGAGTTTAAGCCCCATATGGGGCTCTCTGCTGTCAGCACAGAGACCGCTTTGGATTCTCTGTCTCCTTCTCTCTCGGTCACTCTCCCATGCCTTCTCTCTCTCTCTCTCTCTCTCTCTCTCTCTCTCTCTCTCTCAAAAACAAACAAACAAACAAACAAACAAACAAACATTAAGAAAAAAGGAATCACCACAATCAAGTGGGATTGATTCCTAAGATGCAAGGATGGTTCAATATTTATAAGTCAATCAACATGATACATCCATCAGTAAGAGAAAGGATAAAAACTGTGTGATCATTTCAATAGACGCAGAAAGCATTTGACAAAGTACAACATCCATTCATGATAGAAACCCTCACAAAGTCAGTCTGGAGGAACATAATAAAGGCCTTATATGAAAAACCCCCAGGCAACATCATACTCTTGTAAAAAATGGATTGCTTTTTCCCTAAGGTCAAGAGAAAGACAAGGATGTTCACTCTCACCACTTTTATTCAACATAGTACTAATGGAAGTCTTAGGTACAGCAGTTAGACAACATAAAGAAATAGAAGGCATCCATATTGGTAAGGAAGAAGTAAAGTTCTCATTATTTGCAGATGACATGATACTATATACAGAAAATTCTAAAGACTCAACCAAAAACCCACCAGAATAAATGGATTCAGTGAAGTTGCAGGATACAAAATCAATGTACAGAAATCTGTTGCATTCCTATACACTAATAATGAAGTAGCAGAAACAGAAATTAACAATCCTATTTACGATTCCACCAAATATTATAAGATACCGGGGAATAAACTTAACCAAGGACGTTAAAGACCTATTACTTTGAATACTATAAAACACTGACAAAGTAAATTGAAGATGACAGACACAAATGGAGAGATATTCCATGCTCATAGATTGGGATAATCAATATTGTTAAAATGTCCACACGTCCAAAGCAATCTATAGATTTAATGCAATCCCTATCAAAATAGCAATGATATTTTTCACAAAACTAGAATAAATAATTCTAAAATTTGTATGGAATTACAAAAGACCCCAAATACCCAAAGCAATTTCCAAAGAAGGAAGAACAAAACTGGAAGTATTCTAATTACAGATATGAAGATATATTACAGAGCAGTAGTAATCAAAATAGTATGGTACTGGCGTAAAAAGAGACCTGGGGGGCGCCTGGGTGGCGCAGTCGGTTAAGCGTCCGACTTCAGCCAGGTCACGATCTCGTGGTCCGGGAGTTTGAGCCCCGCATCAGGCTCTGGGCTGATGGCTCAGAGCCTGGAGCCTGTTTCCGATTCTGTGTCTCCCTCTCTCTCTGCTCCTCCCCCATTCATGCTCTGTCTCTCTCTGTCCCAAAAATAAATAAACGTTGAAAAAAAAATTAAAAAAAAAAAAAAAGAGACCTGGGACACTAGGATGGCTCAGTTGGTTGAGTGTCTGACTTCAGCTCAGGTCATGATCTCACAGCTTGTGAGTTTGATCCCCACATCAGGCTCACTGCTGTCAGAGCAGAGGCTGCTTCAGATCTTCTGTCCCCCTTTCTTTGCCCCTTCCCTGCTTGTACTCTCTCTCTCTCTCTCAAAAATAAGTAAATCTTAAAAAAAAAAAAAAACAACACAAAAAACAGAGAAAGAGACCTATAAATCCATGGAACAGAATAGAGAGCTTAGAAATAAACCCAGTTTTATATTGTCAATTAAACTTTGACAAAGGAGACAAAATGTGCAATGGAAAAAGACTGTCTCTTCAAAAAATTGTGTTGGGAATATTGGACAGTTATGTGCAAAAGAGTAAAACTGAATTACTTTCTTATACCGTACACGTAAATAAACTCAAAATGGATTAGAGACTTAAATGTGAGACCTGAAAGCATAAAAAATCCTTGGAGTATTTCCCCTTAATATTTACGTCTTTATTCAGTTATAATTCATGTTGTATAAATTTACTCATTTATAATGTACATTTCAATGATTTTAGTATATTCAAAGAATTGTGAAGCCATCACTGCAGTCTGAAGTTGAGAAAGAACATTCTGATCACCCCCAAAAGAAACCCGTGTTCATTAGCAAACTTTCTCCTTCACTCTATTTCCCTGTGTTCTACCTAGGCAGTCTTTCATCAAATATTTGCCTGTGTATATTTCTCTGTTCTTGACATTTCCTATAAATGAATTTTCATAAGATGGAGTTTTAGTGATTGGTTTATTTTGCTTCCTTTTTTTAAAGGTTCATTCATGTTATAGCATGTATCATTATTCCTTTTAGTGCCAAACATATGCTATTGTATGGACACAAACCACATTGTGTTTATCCATCCAGCAACTAATGGACATCTGGATTATTTCCAACTTGTAGCTATTTTGAATAATGTTCTATGGACATACTAGTAAAAGTACTTTTGTGGGCATATATTTTCATTTGTCTTGGGTACATAAATAGGACTGGAATTGATGGGTCATATGATAACTATGTTGAACATCTGAGGAAATGTCAGGGCATTTAAAAATTGCTGTACTATATTACAGTCCAGCTACCATTGTATGAGTGTTCTAATTACTGCACAGTCTGCCAACACTTGTTACTGTTTGTCTTTTTTATTATAGCTATTCTTGTTGGTGTGAAGTGGTATCTTATATGGTTTGATTTGAATTTGTCAAATGACTAATGATATTGAACATCTTTTCATATGCTAATTGTCCATTTAAATATCTTACTTGGAGAAGTATCTATTCAAGTTTCTTTTAAAATAATCTAAACTCTATTTTTAATTCCATTTTATGTCTTTTTATATGTAAGTTGTAAGAGCTCTATATATAATGTGAATAAAATTCCTATATTGGATATGTGATTTACAAATAGTTTCTTTTATTCTGTGGATTATTTTTTTCAGTTTTTTGGTAGTATCTTTGTAGGGGAAACATTTTTAATTTGGATACAGTCCAGTGTATCTCTTTTCTGTGTCACTAATTAAATTATCTCTTTGTTTTCACATTTTAGTCCTGGTTACCAGGTATAGTTATCAGGTCTGGTTACCTGGTTTCTCCAGGTTTCCAGAAAAAATAATGGAATTTCAGATAAACAACAAATAGTTTTTTTCTGTATAAATATGTCCCAAATATTGCATGGCATACACTTATACTAAGTAAATAGTTCTTTTTTATTTGAAGTTCTATTTTAATTGGTCATCCTTATGCTGTGTCTTTATTTGCAAGAGATAGCCACCTATTATTAGGGAGCATGGAATAGGGTGAATAATTCGTTAAAAAGTTGAAAATACTGAGATCAGTAGGCCTAGATTCTGATTTCAGTTTTTTAAATGATCCGGTGGGTCATTTTGCTTTTACTTTGCTGCCTTTACATGTAAGGCAAGTGAGGAAGATAATGCCTGGCCTCACTTTCTTCACAGAAATGTTGTCAGAATGGATGAAGCAATGTACACATAAGCACAGAACATCTTGGAAAACAAATACTCTATAAAACTGTAGTATCATCATTATTATTATTGTTATATTATAGAGAGAATTTCGAAAAGTCAGCTGGCTGAATATATTATAGTAATCCTCTCCAAAAGAAAAAAATAAAAAAACACATTACAGTATAGATTTAATGGCTTTGTCTTCTATTTTATTCAGCACAGCATAAGAATATAGATGTACAAGTTTTGGATTATGAAAGTGCATTGTTCTCTGTTTCATGTTGCCTTTATGGCTTCTTAGTCTGTACCTAACAGTATGTATGCTATTGCACTTATACCTCTCCTTCCATTTGTAAAAGTCACTAAGCATAGTCAGAGGTCCTGCATTTTTTAGATTTTATATTGTGTATTTTTGTGTATGTATATGCATATGGATAGTGGAAATGGTGTTTTTTGTGCATTAATAATATGCAATATACTATATCTGATCTGATGAGGCTGTGATGGCTCACATATTTAATGAAACTATCATTATGTTAGTTTATATTTAGATCCTGATTTCTTCTTATAATGAAAATATCATATATAACTATGAGTTTATAATTTACACAGTAAATGTTGGAATGAACAATCATGGAAGTCACCTTCACAGGCATTCTTTATGTGAAATAATGGATTGTGCAAATTCACTAATTTTTAAGCTGTGTCTGCATTCTAATATCTTTTGAATATGCAGAGTGTTTAAGACAGGTAGGAGGTGAAGAAAAACTAAATTCTAGGATCAAGTGATAGCATATATATGGAAATACATACTATATACACACCTACATATATATATATATATATATGCATATATATGCATGCATATCTATCTATCTATATACACACACACACAAACACATACATAGATATATACATATACATCTATATTTCAAAACAGAATATTTATAATTAGAACATTTACAAAACTCCATACCACTATTTTAAAATTGTTTTTATTTTGGGGGCACTTGGGTGGCTCAGTCAGTTAAGCGTCTGACTTTGGCTCAGGTCAGTATCTCATAGTTCATGAGTTTGAGCCCCATATTGGTCTCTGTGCAGACAGCTCAGAGACTGGAGCCTGCTTCAGATTCTGTGTCTTGCATCACTCTCTCTTCCTCTCCCACTTGCACTCTGTCTCTCTTTCAAAAATAAATATTAAAAATATTAAAATTGTTTTTATTTTTCATTTAATTTTTATGTAACTCCAACAAAATACTAACTTTTGGATGTAATTCACAGAGTCAAGCACATAATGTAATAAGGCTAGAATCAGGTGATATTTAGAAAAATAAGTCAATTGTGAGTAGTTTTATGTCAGCATTATATTTAATTAAAAATATTCATGGGGTCCCTGGGTGACTCAGTCTGTTAGCATCTGACTTTGGCTCAGGTCGTGATGTCACAGTTTGTGGCTTCAGGTCCTGCTTCGGGCTCTGTGCTGACATCTCGGAGCCTGGAGCTTGGAGCCTGGAGCCTGCTTCAGATTCTGTGTCTCCTTTCTCTCTCTCTCTCTCTCTCTCTCTCTCTCTCTCTCTCTCTCTTTCTGCCCCTCCCCCACTTGTGCTGTCTCTCAAAAAAAATAGAAAAGAAAAGAAAAAAGAAAAGAAAACAGAAAAGAAAAGAAAAAAATTATTCCTTACCTGGGGCACCTGGGTAGCTCAGTCTGTTAAGTGTCAGACTCTTGATTTTGGCTCAGGTCATGATCTTGTGGTTGGTGAGTTCAAGCCCCATGTTTAGCTCATGCTGACATCCTGGAGCCTGCTTGGAATTTTCTCTCTCCCTCTCCCTGTGGGCCTCCCCTGCTTGTGCTCTTGCTCTCTCTCTCTCTCTCTCTCTCGGGAAAAAAAAATTCCTACCTAATTTTTAATTTGTAGTTAAAATTATCTTCCAATTGTTACCTTCTAATATTTTCCTTAAAAATGGAACTTAGATTAAATGTATTTTAATGAAGATCACTTATGGGTTTTTTCCTTTTTTTACATTTTTTATATATGTATTTGAATTTGGAATCTTTTTGCTTAGGAATTTTATAATTAATACAATTCTGGGCCTTCACATGGAGAAGTCTTAAATTTACCTTCTCTATGCCCTTATAAAACAGGCATTTTATTTTTGTTTTCATCCACAAAGACATTTAATATTTTGAAGCTGATGTGTCATATTTGGCTGCCCTTGTCATATTACATCAATCATACTCCTTTCAGTGAGACATAATCTGATTTTAGTTGATGAACATAACTTGATTTGAGACAATAGAGTCCCATCTTCTATAAAAGGTGAAAGAAAATAAAAGCAAAGGTAAAAATTTTAAGATTAAAAACAAACTAAAATCCGCAATTAGAATATACAATAGAAAATTTATGTTTTTCTTCTTGTCTTCTCAGTTTCATTTGTATGTGAATGCATAAGTTCAAAAGAGTCAAATGTGTAATAAAACATTGAATATTGTGTATAATTTTGAATCAGATGCAATTATGACTGTAGTAATAAGCATAAAATTGCTGAATCAGATGCAGTGATGGCCATAGTAATAAGCATAATAGCTTTGGTATATAGAAAACCTATTGTTTTTAGTAAAGGTATTTTGTTTAATTGTTGATGAATGTTGTTATGATGTTACATACCTTTAATTTTTTAAAATATTTATCTTTGAGAGAAAGAGAGATAGCATGAGCAAGGAAGGGGCAGAGAGAGAGGGAGGCACAGAATCCAAAGCAGGCTTCAGCCTCTGAGCTGTCAGCACAGAGCCCGACGTGAGGCTCGACCCCACAAACCGCGATATCATGACCTGAGCTGAAATCCAATGCTCAACAGACTGAGACACCCAGGCATCCCTCTTACATAGATTTAAGCAATACTTGTCTCTACCAGTGAATGTTTCAGTAAGTCATGTTGCATTTTGTATCTCTTTAATTTTTCTACAGATTCTAAATTTTCTCCAACCATGTGGAGAGATACATTCAGACATTTTCTTCAACATTTCAGATTGATCATTGAAGAATCTGTACTCCTTATCAATCAGACCCTACCATTTTGCCATTGCAACTACCTCTTCTTCTGCCCCTCACTTTTTGACATCTAAATTTTATTGTTATTAAATAAAATATTCCTGTGACAAACATACAACAAATTTATAATGCCCCTCTATTTTTTATGAGGGTAATGATATTATTACCAAATTCAGAATACAAAAAAAATCCCAAAACTTATGAAATATTGTGGGCTTAAATTATTGTATAAATATTTTATTTTTTAATTAGCCTGCCTAGAAAATAAGGCATCACTGCTTTTATGGGATATCCTGCTTACAAATTTTGAGTATTTTTATGTTTTAACTTTTAGTTTGGGATTAAAAGCATCTTCCCCTATTCTTATTTTCTAACTGCATATTTTCCTTGGTGAGGTGTCCATTTAGTTTTTTGCCTACTTTTTAATTGGGTGCTTTGTTTCTTATTGTGGAACTTCAGCAAGTCTTTGTACATTTTAGGTACAAGTACTGTATCAGATAGATTTTTTGTAAATATATTCTCCCAGTTGTGGCTTATCTTTTAATTCTCTTAACTATGTCTTTCACAGAGCAGAAAATTTTCATTTTAATGAAGTCCAACTTTATAATTTTTTTCTTTTACTTTTGTGTTATATCAAAAGAAAATCATATAGGTTTTCTCCATTATGTTCTCCACGTTACTTTTTAGAAGTTTTATAGTTTTCCACTTAACATTTAAGTTGATCTATTTTGAGCTAATTTCCATGAATGATACATGTTTTGTGCCTATGTTAATATTTTTAAATGCAGATACTCAGTTTTTTCAGGACCATGTATAGAAAAGACTATACTTTCTCCATTGAACTTCCTTTGCTCTTACATCGTAGATTAGTTGACTGTATTTTTGTTGGTCTATTTCAGGGCTCAGCTTTTCATTCCATTGAGCCTTTTGTCTCTTCTTTCACTAATACCACACTGTCTTGATGGCTGAAGCTATAGAGTGAGTCTGGAAGTTGAGTAGTGTCAGTCTTCTCACTTTTCTTCAATAGCATTGTGGTTATTCTAGGTCTTTTGTTTGTCTCTATAAACTATAAAATCACTTTGTCAGTAGCCACAAAGTAACTTTCTTGGGAATTTTATTAGAATCATATTAAATACATAAATGAATTTGAGTATAACTGACATCTTAAACATTATTGAGTCTTCAAATCTGTGAACGTGGAATAACTCTCCATTCATTTAGATTACTTCCATCAAAGTCTGTAGTTTCTCTCTTACATATCTTGAACATATTTTGTTGGATTTTTACCCAAGTATTTCTTCTTTTCATAGGGTGTCATGTAAATAGTGTTGCGGTTTTAATTTCAAATACCATTGCTCTGTGCTGGAACATAGAAAAGCGGCAGACATTTATTAGCCTTGTATTTCACAACCTTGCTGTAAGTACCTACCATAATGTTCCAGGAGTATTTTTGTTAATTCTTTTGAATTTTCTACAACAGTTATGTGTCATATGCAAACAAAGGTGGTTTTATTTCTTTCTTTTCAATATGTATTTTCTTTTCTTATATATTTGCATTAGCTAGGACTCTCAGTACAATGTGTAAAGGAGTGGTGAGAGGGAACATCCTTGCCTTATTCCTGATCTCACTGAGAAAGCTTCTCATTTCTCACCATAAGTATATTAAGAGCTGTAGGATTTTGGAGATGTTGAAGTTGATGAAGTTCACCTCTTTTTTTAGTTTTCTGGAAGATTTTATTCTGGATGATGTTAGATTTTGTCAAATGCTTTTTTCTTTTTTGTCTGTCAGATGCTTTTTCTGCATCTCTGTGATCATGTTTCTTCTTTAGCCAAACTGATGTGATGAATTACATTAATTTATTTTTTTATTTTTTATTTTTTTTAATGTTTATTTATTTTTGAGAGATAGAGACAGAGTGTGAGTGGGTTAGGGGCAGAGACAGAGGGAGACACAGAAGCAGAAGCAGGCTCCAGGCTCTGAGCTGTCAGCACAGAGCCCGACGTGGGGCTCGAACTCATGAGCTGTGAGATTGTGACCTGAGCTGAAGTCAGACGCTCACCTGACTGAGCCACCCAGGCGCCCCTAATTTATTTTTTTAAAATATAAACCTGCCTTCCATACCTGGAATACATCTTACTTGATTATGGTATATAATGTTTTTAACTCATTGTTGGGTTTGATTTGTTAATATTTTATTCAGGATTTTTGTATCTATGTTCATGAAAGTTATTGTAGTTTCCGGGGGGGGGGGGGGGGGGG